>NW_027507789.1:24637363-24764863 GCF_037356315.1 Lithobates pipiens
AAAGAAAGAAAGAAAGAAAGAAAGAAAGAAAGAAAGAAAGAAAGAAAGAAAGAAAGAAAGAAAGAAAGAGATATCTTGGGGTTAATGTTCAGGGCTCAATTATACATGCGTCTGTTATTGCTGCTCCTCTGAAAAATGATTAGATTGATTTTCATAGGGGGTTTGACAGGCAGTGAGGAGGTAATATGCATGTTTCATCCCCCAAAATGTTGCCCCACGATGCCACAACTGCATGCATTAACTTTATACCACCCCCAAATGTAACAAGCCATAGGCATGTGAGCAACCGCCTGCTCTAGTTTAGGCAGGAGGTCGTGGGGCTGTGAAATCAGGGCTTAACCGCCTGCTTTTACTGCCCCTAAAGTGAATGAGCTGCAAAAGTATTTCATGAATACGTTTAAAAACTGGACAGGCTGGCCTACCCTTATAAGTGTCCTCAGCTGCCAAGAAGTTTCCCTTTTCATCACAAGTTTTAGATTAGCGGTAAAAAATCCCCATTTGTATTCCAGTTAAATAACATTGTTATTGTTGCACACAGTCGGCTCGGTTTCACTTGAATAGAACCTCCAGATCAGAAGGAAGACCAAAGTTAGTGGGAAGAGGAATAAAAACACCCAGCGTGCAAAAAAAAAAGGAAGTCACTTGGCTTTGTTAGTCCTTTGAGTTGAATACGATCTTCGCAATAGAAACGCTTAAAGCTCTGAAGATTGCCAGAATGGGTTTTGCTTAAAAGTAATCTACAGTGTATTTTCAATGAGAATATTTTGAGTAATAGTTTATCTGAAAGTCATTTTGACTGCAATGCTCACATTTTGCAGGCTAGCTGTCTCATATTTCTATTTTTGTCTCCCCCGACCATCTATACAGTACCAGCCTTTATCAGCATTTTTACCCCAAAGGAGCCCTTGAAATCATTTTCAGTTCTCATATGACCCCTACTAAGATTAGTCTATTGGGGAAAAGCTCCTTATTTTGGTGGCCAAGGAACAATGCCAGAATGTCCTCCTATGGCTTCATTCAGACGTGCAGCCGGGGGGCAGTAAAACTATGCGGTTGATCACCCATGCTCATAGCTCCCAACTGTCCCTGATTTCGAGGGACTGTCCTGATTTGGAGCAATGTCCCTCTGTCCCTCATTCCTCCTCATTTGTCCCTCATTTTGGTCTGATCTATATAATTGTATATAAAATGCACTTTTTATCTATCAAAAAGTGTTTTCCAGCGCTAAACCTTTCATCTGATTCCTAAATTACTGCATTTGTAAATTTCAAAAGCCAATATAAAGGAATAGTAGTGGTAAAAAAAAAGCACTTGTGGGTTTAACCACTTGCAGACCGGACCATTTTGCTGGTCAAAGACCAGACCACTTTTTGCGATTCGGCACTGCGTCGCTTTAACTGACAATTGCGCGGTCGTGCGACGTGGCTCCCAAACAAAATTTACATCCTTTTTTTCACACAAATAGAGCTTTCTTTTGGTGGTATTTGATCACCCCTGCGGTTTTTATTTTTTGCGCTATAAACAAAAATAGAGCGACAATTTTGAAAAAAACGCATTATTTTTTACTATTTGTTATAATAAATATCCCCCAAAAATATATAAAAAAACATTTTTTTCCCTCAGTTTAGGCCGATACGTATTCTTCTACATATTTTTGGTAAAAAAATCGCAATAAGCGATTATTGATTGGTTTGCGCAAAAGTTATAGCGTTTACAAAATAGGGATAGTTTTATAGCATTTTTATTAATAATTTTAATTTTTTTTTTTTTACTAGTAATGGCGGCGATCAGCGATTTTTATTGTGACTGCGACATTGTGGGGGACCCATTGGACATTTTTGACACATTTTTGGGACCATTGTCATTTATACAGTAATCACTGCTATATAAATGCAGTGATTCCTGTGTAAATGACACTGGCAGTGAAAGGGTTAACCAGTGGGTGGCAGTGTAGGGGTTAAGTGTTCCTAGGGGTGTGTTACTAACTGTGGGGGGGTTGGGCTTTCATTTAGTGAACACTGATCTTTGCTCCAATCACATGGAGCAGAGATCAGCGTCACTAGTTGCTAGGCAGAATGGAGAAATGTTGTTTACACAGCATTTCCTCCATTCGGCCGCTCCGTGAGACGATCGCGGGTATGCCCGCGGCGATCGAGTCCGCGGGTCCCGCGACCGGACTCACGGGGGTCCCGACCAGCGCGGGAGCGCGCCGCCGGCGGCGCGCTCCCGATGGCAGGGCGGCATTGAATATTGGACGTACCTGTACGCCAATATGCCTGCCCGTGCCATTCTGTCGACGTACATTGTCGTGCGCGGGTCGGGAAGTGGTTAACCAATCTTGTTTTTTGTACAATTCTCCTTTAAGGGGCATGGCAGGGTGTGTGTCCTATGCCTGCATACTTTTGCTGATAGGTGTCCCTCATTCCCATCTCAAAAAGTTGAGTACAAAATTTAAATACACTTTTATGCAAAAAATACAATATATAACACCATTTTTTTGTTAATATATAAAAGACGATGTTACGTCAAGTAAATAAATACCTAACATGTCACGCTTTAAAATTGCGTACACTTGTAGAATGGCGCCAAACAACGTTACTTAATTTTTTTTACAGGTTACCAGTTTAGAGTTACAGAGGAGGTCTAGGGCTAGAATTGTTGCTCTTGCTCTGACGTTCATGGCGGTACCTCACATGTGTGGTTTGAACGCTGTTTACATATGTAAGCATGACCTACATATGCGTTCACAAAAGAAAAAAAAAATTCATTCTTTTTTTATTCCAATTTTTTACTTTTACACTGTCCCTTTAAAAAAAAAATTCGGATCACTTTCATTGCTATCGCAAGGAATGTAAACATCCTTTGCGACAGCAATACAGCATGACAGGTCCTCTGTATGGAGAGATCTGGGGTCTCTCCTCTACCTTTAAAAGCAAAAGATCAAAGAAATTACCTTCACCCCAAAAAAAAAAAAAGCCTTGTTTACCTGCCAGAGGAACAGGAAGTAACGCCATGGCGTCGCTCGGGTCCTCCAAGGCCACAGAGATGAGCAGAGGCCATCTTGCCCTCACTCATCTCTATGACAAGCCATCGGATGGGTGATGACCGATGTTCGGGGGGGGGGGGGGGCGCTCCTCCCGCTGCTTCTAAAAGTGATCCAGTGCCAAATTCACCACTTGGACCACTTTTATCTGGTAGAGAATCGCCAGCTGAAAAAAATAATACCAGGGTTGTGGCACATTGCTGCAGACATAACCCCTGTATTCCACTTGCCGCAGGGAAGGGCATCATTTGTCTATGGCCCGTTCGGCAAGTGGACCACAAGACGTCATATGATGTCCATCCATTGGGAACGGGTTAAACTGCATGTCGCTTTCTGCAACTGCCGCCGCCGCCAAATGTGCCACACATGCAGGTCTATGGGGCCAGCCCCACAACTGCCCTGCAATTGCCCCAGAATCACGTGCACTGCAAGTGATTGCAGCACGGTTGTGCAGCATTTAAAGGGTTAAACCAGGCAGGGGGAAGGTGACATGTGTCCTCCTCACTGCCTGTCAAACATCTCTGGAAAGCGAACCAGGCGTGAAACACTACCCAAAGAAGCAGCAGTCTTTGCTGCACGTCTGAATGAGCCCTAACAGTCAACCGAAAAGATCATTGGTGTCATGCCGTTGGCTCTGCCAAGAGCTGGAACTATGCAGGCACCGTCATCCCATCCGGGAGTTTAATTAGCCACAGCTCAAGGAATCCCTGGCAACCGCTGAAGGAATCCTAGATGAAAATAGCTGATCTGCAGAATATTTCTCTGCAATTGCTCACTATATGGTCAAAAGGATGTAGACGCCCCTTCCGAATCAGCTTCCAGTGAAGGGTACTGGCAGTTCTAAGCCCTTGTACACACGCTCGGACATTCTGACAACCAAATCCGTTGGATTTTGTCCGACGGATTTTGTCCGAAACTGTTGCATACACGCGGTCAGACAAAGTTGTCGGAAAATCCGATTGTACATAACGTGATGACGTTATTTCGTTACGACAGGACTACGTTCAGGCTAGTAGCCAATAGCTTTGGTCTAGGAATTTGATCTGAGCATGTGTGGCACTTTGTCCGTCGGAGTAGGCTACACATGATCGGAGTATGTCCGATCGGAGCATTTTGTCGGAAAATTTTACGGACAAGTTGGAAAACTTGGTCCGTCGGATACAGTCCGATGGAGACCACACACAGTCGGATTATCCGACAAAACGGTCCGATAGGACACATTCCGTCGGAATCTCCGACCGTGTGTACAAGGACTTAAACATACAAATACATTTTAGACAAATATGTTCTTCCACCCTTGTGGCAACAGTTTGGGGAAGCATGAATGTGCCCATGTGCCCAAAGCCAGCTCTATAAAGACCTGGTCTGATGAGTTTGACACAAAGCTCTGACCTCAACCCCGACTCAACACCTTTGGAAAAAATTGGAACGCTGATTGCTAGCCAAGTCTTCTCATCCAATATCGGTACCTGACCTTACAAATGCTCTTTTGGCTGAAATGGCGCTCATTCTTATTAAAAATCCTTTCTAGAGAAGTGGGGGCTGCTATAGCTGCAAAGGGTGGGAGGAAGGATGGTGGGGGTGGTGATGGGGCTCCATATTAATAACCTTGGTTTCGGAATGGGATGTCCAGCAAATCTATCTACAGTGCCTTTAAAAAGTATTCATACCCCTTGAAATTTTCCACATTTTGTCATGTTACAACCAAAAACTTAAATGTATTTTATTGGTATTTTATGTGATAGACCAAAACAAAGTGGGACATAATTGTGAATTGGAAGGAAAATGATAAAAGGTTTTTAACATTTGTTACAAATAAATATATGAAAAGTGTGGGGGGTACATTTGTGTGGCACTTTGTAGAACCACCTTTCACTGCAATTCCAGCTGCAAGTCTTTTTGGGGATGTCTCTACCAGCTTTGCACATCTAGAGAGTGAAATTTTTGCCCATTCTTCTTCTTTGCAAAATAACTCAAGTTTTGTCCGATTGGATGAAGAGCGTCTGTGAACAGAAATTTTCAAGTTTTGCCACAGATTCTCAATTGGATTTAGGTCTGGACTGTGACCGGGCCATTCTAACACATGAATATGTTTTGATTTAACCATTCCATTGCAGCTCTGGCTGTATGTTTAGGGTCGTTGTCTTGCTGGTAGGTGAACCTCCGCCCCAGTCAAAAGTCTTTTGCAGACTGTAACAGGTTTTCTTCTAAGATTGTCCTGTATTCGGCTCCATCCATCTCCCCTTCAACTCTGACCAGCTTCCCTGTCCATGCTGAAGAAAAGCATCCCCACAACACGATGCTGCCACCACCATGTTTCACAGTGGGGATGGTGTGTTCAGGGTGATGTGCAGTGTTTGTTTTCTGCCACACATATGATTTTTGGACAAAAATAAAAAATTTGGCTCATCTGACCGGAGCACCTTCTTCCACATGTTTGCTGTGTCCCCTACATGGTTTCTCGCAAACTGCAAACAGGACTTCTTAGGGCTTCCTTTCAACAATGTCTTTCTTCTTGTCACTCTTCCATAAAGGGCAGATTTGTGGAGAGCATGACTAATAGTTGTCCTGCGGACAGATTCTCCCCCCTGAGCTGTGGATCTCTGCAGCTCCTCCAGAGTTACCATGGGCCTCTTGGCTGCTTTTCTAATTAATGCTCTCCTTGCCCGGCCTGTCAGTTTAGATGGACGTCCATATCTTGGTAGGTTTGCAGTTGTGCCATACTCATTCAATTTTCAGATGATGGATTGCACAGAGCTCCATGAGATGTTCAAAGCTTGGGACATTTTTTTTATAGCCTAACCCTGCTTTAAACCTCTCCACAACTTTATACCTGACCTGTCTGGTGTCTTCCTTGTGTTCATGATGCTGTTTGTTCACTAAGGTTCTCTAACAAACCTATGAGGGCTTCGCAGAACAACTGTAATTATACTGAGATTAAATTAAACACAGGTGGACAATATTTATTAATTAGGTGACTTCTGAAGGCAATTAGTTCTGCTAGATTTTAATTGGGGGTATCAGAGTAAAGGGGGCTGAATATAAATGCACCCCACACTTTTCAGATATTTATTTGTAAAAAATTTAGAAAAAACATTTATCATCAAAATCTCAATAAAATACATTTATGTTTTTGATTGTAACATGACAACATTTGGAAAATGTCAAGGGTCACGAATACCTTTTCAAGGCACTATATAGATATAGATAAGAAAGAAAGAAAGAAAGAAAGAAAGGAAGAAAGGAAGAAAGAAAGGAAGGAAGAAAGGAAGAAAGAAAGAAAGGAAGAAAGGAAGGAAGAAAGAAAGGAAGAAAGGAAGGAAGAAAGGAAGAAAGGAAGAAAGGAAGAAAGAAAGAAAGGAAGAAAGGAAGGAAGAAAGAAAGAAAGAAAGAAAGGAAGAAAGAAAGGAAGAAAGAAAGAAAGAAAGAAAGAAAGAAAGGAAGGAAGAAAGAAAGGAAGAAAGAAAGGAAGAAAGAAAGGAAGGAAGAAAGAAAGGAAGAAAGAAAGAAAGGAAGAAAGGAAGGAAGAAAGAAAGAAAGAAAGAAAGGAAGAAAGAAAGGAAGAAAGAAAGAAAGAAAGAAAGAAAGAAAGAAAGAAAGGAAGGAAGAAAGAAAGGAAGAAAGAAAGGAAGAAAGAAAGGAAGGAAGAAAGAAAGGAAGAAAGAAAGAAAGGAAGAAAGGAAGGAAGAAAGAAAGAAAGAAAGAAAGAAAGAAAGGAAGGAAGAAAGAAAGAAAGAAAGAAAGAAAGAAAGAAAGAAAGAAAGAAAGAAAGAAAGAAAGAAAGAAAGAAAGGAAGAAAGAAAGGAAGGAAGAAAGTAACTATAAGGGAATACTTATTAAGGTTGCCAAAAGATATACGGTACTAGGTTAAAGGTCTAAGATAATATGCTTAGGCGTGCATTTCACTAAGTTCAGAATTAAGATGCAAGATGTTGACATATTAGGATGCATCTGTCTGCGGTAAGAGGTACAAAGCTAAGATAGGACTGGTTACGCAAGAATATGGTCAGTCAGCAGATGTTGAAATGACGAAATAACTATCAGAAGACTGTATTTCACCTTTGACTTAGATAATGTCATGAGTTTAAGAAAAATGTCGATGTATGTATGAATTACCTGATTGGTTAAACCACAGGGCTGTCCTTCTGTTCAAACTAAATAAAATTGTTGTGTGTGCTTCAATAGGCACATTCATTATTCACGTACAATAATGTGTATGTGTAATGTTTTGTCCACCGGTGAAAGGGACCTCCGCTCTTCAATCCTAGCCTAGGCTACCAGGGGTTACTTACAGAAGACGAGCAACCTAACAGTAACGAAGGAGGGAAGAAAGAAAGAAAGAAAGAAAGAAAGGAAGAAAGAAAGAAAGGAAGGAAGGAAGAAAGGACGAAAGGAAGAAAGGAAGGAAGAAAGGAAGAAAGAAAGGAAGAAAGGAAGAAAGGAAGAAAGAAAGGAAGAAAGAAAGAAAGGAACAAAGAAAGGAAGAAAGGAAGAAAGAAAGAAAGAAAGAAAGAAAGAAAGAAAGAAAGAAAGAAAGAAAGGAAGAAAGAAAATTGAGGGAGAATGAAAGAAAATGGGAGAGTAAGAAAGAAAGAAAGAAAAAAAAAAAAAACGAGGGAAAGGAAAAGGAGAGTGAAAGAAAGAAGGAAGGAAAAAAATAAGAGAACCACACTGGTTTTCTAAGAATAATACTAATTAAAAATAATGTATATGATTTACAATTTTTTTTATACAAACATAATATACATAAATAATATTTATACACAAAAATATAAAATACAGACTTGTCTTAAAGCAAACCTTTCCTACATGAAATATGAGAGCTGATATCGCTGACCTCCATCCAAAAATGCTACTTGCCTGGCTGTTATGCTAACCCACTGCCCTCTGGCTCTGCTTTCTCCTTATCTGCATACTGGATCTGAGCTAGTGACTAAAGAGGGTCAGTATCACAGCCAAGCAACTAGCATTTTCAGGAAAAAAAAAGCCAGCATTGGCAGCCTCAGTGATTGTGCCTACATTGGTTTGTTTAAAATGAATAAGATAGCTAGTGTAAGAAAGATCAGGTCTTTTTCCATCTTGTGGGATGCACACACATACACCAAGTCCATATCTGTAAAGCTAATGAGGTCCCAGAGGGGGAGCCAGAGGGCCGCCCGCCATCCGCAGCGCTCTGCACAGCTGTTCAATAGATGCTCTGCTGGGGATATGGTACTTGGTAGTACAAACAATTTGATCTCTATAAATAAAAGGTGGTGTCAGCGTAAGGACATTTGTCTTCCCATACACAGAAATCCCTCATCTTCTTCACCGAGCTGCACTACGCTTTCTTCAGACGCCGAGAAATAAATCAGAGTATGGTACACCCTCTCTATGAAGTGCCTGTGGCATTATCTGTAAATGATTTACTGGATATATAAATAGTTTAGATCGTTTATACAGTCTGAACGCTGAAACTGTTAAAGACGAACTGTGGACTTAACATTTTTATTTTAGATATACATGTGAAGAAGATCAGCTTAAAGAGAACCTGTCTGGAAATACTGGAGAGCTGCCAGAGCTGATTGGCATTTAAAGCCTTGTGGGAAAATTCGCCACCCAATACCCTCCCCTCTTCCTGGAATCCCCCCGATGTATGCTTTGCTGATTTATTTTTTAGTCTAATAAATTTACCTTTTCTAAAGACTTTAAGATGGTCATTGGTGGTTTTCCAAAATGCCAATATGATGACGTTAGTGCCACTCTCTGCATTAATGCACTTTAAACAGAATACATTGTGGTGACGGCCCCTCAGGGGTGGGCCCACTGCATCCTGCATTAACAGCATTGGCCTTAGTATTCACTGGGAGTCATTCAACCCAGAAGACTGAGGACATCTTGAGGCAGAAAATAAGTACTGCAGAGAATGGTAAGGCAAGTAGCCAGAGCTGCTTGCCTTAAAGAGGAAGTAAACCCTGATGGGTTTACTTCCTCTTTCATTCCCTGCAAAGGTAAAGCATGATGGACTACTATGCATTGCATAGTAGCCCATTATGTGTCACTTACCTGACACAGGAGCCAGCGAAGTCACCGCTGTCCCCTGTAGTCCGGCGCATCCATCTTCTCGGTGGGTCTCGCTGCTCCGCCGCTGTCATTCGGCGAAGCCGCGATGACGTCACTCCCGCGCATGGGAGCCGACACACGCGGCATCTTCCTCGTTGACGATGCCACACTCAGTGCGCCTGCTCACCGCTGTCTACGGCGCAAGCTCCGTAGACAGCGGTGCCTGTCTTCGGGCAAATATCTCCTAAACCGTGTAGGTTTAGGAGATATTTCTTGGACCTACAGGTAAGCCTTAATCTAGGCTTACCTGTAGGTCAAAGTGTGTTGTAAGGGTTTACAACCACTTTAAAGTGGTTGTAAACTCTTACAAACCACTTTGACCTACAGGTAAGCCTAGATTAAGGCTTACCTGTAGGTCCAAGAAATATTTACATATTAGAGATATTTACAAAAAGACAGGCACCGCTGTCTACGGCGCATGCGCACTGAGCACGCCGCAGATCACGGCAATATGCTGCTAGTGACGGCTCCCGTGCACATCGCAGCTCCGGCGAATCACAGCGCTGGAGCAGCGAGACCCGGAAGTCACTCCGGGATACATGGCAGCGGTGAAGATAAAGGAAGAGGATCGCTTTGGGGGCTTCGTTCTCAGGTAAGTTATTCATAATGAGCTAGTATGCTATGCATACTAGCTCATTATGCCTTTGCCTTGCAGGTTGCATAAAAAAAAAAAAGTGCCTTTACTTCCTCTTTAACCCCCACCAAGAAAAAAATAGCCTAGTGGGGCTTTAAGGAGCAGCTTCCAGGGCTGTTACACTTATCCTTCCTTCATTTTTTGGAGCTTATGCAGGTTTCAAAGTTCTCTCAGCACCCCATATGATAGCGCTGGGTGCCCCAGAAACCAATCAGCAAGCACCAACACTGTCATATAGGAGTGAGACACATACCCAGAAGTACTCCTTGGTATTTCTCTTTGCTCATTGTTCAGGTGTACCTGTTACTTTTTCCTACATAAGCAAAGCATGTTTTTTTTTTGTTTTTTTTTTATGATTTTTGATGCAATGTTCAAATTTGTATAATTTATAGGTGCTTGGACGTTATTATTTTTGGTACTATATTAAATATATATCGTTTTATATGTAGCCAGATGTGGCAGGAATTGGTTACTATTTCACAGATACTGATTACTGCCACTAGAGGGCACTGTTTCCAACAGCTAGCCAGCAATGGATGTTAGCGTATTCCAAAATGGCCACTGCAATTTACCTCTATGGCAGTGGTCATCAACCCTGTCCTCAGGGCCCACTAACAGGCCAGGTTTACAAGATAACTGAAATACATCACAGGTGAGATCATTTGCTGCTCAGTGATTGCAGTATTCTAGTCTGCATCTCCCCAAGGTAATACATAAAACCTGTCCTGTTACTAGGCCCTGAGGACAGGGTTGATGACCACTGCTGTATGGGATGGATACAGGAGAGGAAGACAAGTGCCAGCCTGCAGAGTGTGTGACATCCGATGGAGGAATGTTTTGTAGGGGAGGATGGGATGAAAGAGTTTGGTGAGAGAAGCTACTGAAAGAAGGACGCTGAGAAAGACGTGAGGAGTCAATCTGTAATTCATCTGTTAGATTTCTGCTGTTGACAGCATAGGGTGACTGGAGTGGATTATACCTGTATCTTCTGCCCACCTAATAGGACTGAGGAGAGCTGACTATTGCATTGCATGCTGCACCAGCATTCTTGTCGTAGTAGGCCGACTGAGCTGAACAGGAGATGTTTTTCACATCCTCCATGTTTCCTATTAACTAGTTGGGCACCAAGTACTGGGTCACAAGTAAGGCCTAACCCGTGTGGGTTCTCTTGGGCTACATTAGGCACTTGGTTACAGGGTCACTATACACACAAGATACCTATTCTTTGCGTCATCTTCATCAATGCCCTGGGACAAGGCTGAGGTTGCGGTGGGGGGAATTTGCAAGCTTAATGCAGGGCCTCTACACTTAGAGATGAACGTATACCATACACTGGCACCACATCTTTTCCCCAAGTTAATTCTCGGGTTCCCCGTGTCAATGTACACCTTCACCACCAGTTTCATTTTGGAGGGGCACACTGAGCCAACGCCCACATCCACCGGTCCAGCATTTTCCACTACTACTCCCAAGTAATGGAGTGGGCCGCCACACATGAACTCAAATTAGCTCTTGAACTTCAGTACCTCTGTACAGGACGGGAACCTCTGTGGTGCAAACTGCTCCAGGTGTTATGAGAGACAGACCAATGGCCAAAGGAGTGTGGACAACATGCGCCATCAATAACAGGTACACGCTATCGATGAGCTGCTTGTTACGCTTCCGTTACTCTGGGTAACCACTTGGGTCTTCAAATTACTCCATGCTGATGTCTTCATACTCCAATGTATTAACACCCACTCAGTGAGCTATGTGTGCGCCAGTTACTTACATTACACCTATTTAATAACTTTAGACCAGGCAGGGACAACGTTTCAATCCTTTACTTGAAAAAAGTGCAAAAATAGACATTTCACACTCCAACAGGCAAGACATGATACTTCCTAGATTCCTAACTAACACTACAGGTGAGTTTCTGCCCCGGCATACCTGAAAAAAGGTGCATTTCAGAGTTCAAAGTCCTTCCAAGGCTCTCTCACGCAAGTGTAAATCCTTATGAGGCACATTCCAGCACTGGTATCTTCGGGATGAACCCTAGGTTCCAATAGCTTCAAATCCCGAAAGTCAGAAGTAGCATCCATGTGGCTCCATTGAGAACCTCCTGTCAGAAACCATGAAACAGACTGAGACAGAAGTACAATCAAATCACACTTGTTTATTAATAAAAATAAAAAGGTAAATAGAAAAAACGTAGTCCAGTAGCCAGATCGGGTAGTCAGCCAGTCCAAAGTTCATTAACCAGATCGGGTAATCAGCCAGGCCTGAAGACAGGGATCCAAGGAGAGCAACTGCAAGCAGGATAAGAAGCCAGGAGGGATGTCAGCAAGCCAGTCTTGAAACAAACAGCAGGAGATGGTTCCTTGTGATGTGACCAACAAGAAGGCAAAGGAAAGAGTGAGCTGGAAGGCTTTAAATAGGCAGGTCAGACGAGCATCATCAGGAACAGCTGGTAACTGTGGAAAGATAAGAGAGCTGGCAATTAGCCCACAGCTGAGCGGCCAGCCCAGAGGAGGAAGGGCTAAGCCAGCCCTGACACCTCCACACACACTGACGAATCCCGGGCCGCACCTGGGTTCCACCTCCGCTCCTTTAGGGCTCCGAACCACTGTCCCTTTTATACGTCACAGGACCAGTTGGTCGGACCCAACAAAACGAAAGGTCTTAACTCCTACCCCCCACGGCCGGAAATAACACCAAACTAACTGGCATAGTTCCCAACCTGCTTACATACTTGTCAAAGCCAAGACCTACGGGTGCACTACATAGGTTAGTCACTACAATGAAGCATTCATAGAAGATTTCCCTCATTTGGATCACACTGGCCAATGGTCTGATTAGGGAGAGAAAGAGTACCGTGAAAAGTCAAAGTCAGATGCACTCTAGGTCAGTGTTTCTCAACTCCAGTCTTCAAGGTGCCCCAGCAGGTCATGTTTTCAGGATTTCCCTCAAATGAAGCGGCTGTGGTAATTACTAAGGCAGTGAAACTGATCAAATCACCTGTGCAAAATAAGGCAAGCCTGAAAACACAACCTGTTGGGGGCGTCTTGAGCACTGGAGTTGAGAAACTCTGCTTTAGGTCCCTTTTCACCGGTGTGCCAAAGGACTATCATTTAGGACTAGTAATTACATTTTACAAAACTGTCTTTTTACTGGCCTGGTGGTAACTGCAATAGCAAACAATGGCCGATACAATCTTTGACCCCCCTTTTAACAGGTCATTAAATTATTTTATGTAGACCTGTTTTCTATAAAAAAAAAAAATTCTTTCCTGCTCAGTAATGTGAATTTGCAGCAGCTTCTGGTGCCGTTATCAAGTTGGTAAGTGATTAATATAACCTGATAGATCGTGAGCAGAGAGAGAAAGTGTGGGAGAGCCGGTAGTGACAGCTAAGACAGGTTTGTAAAGCAGCTTATGAATCTATGGAGACATCTGTTGTGTACTGTATGCTGACTCTGCGGAAAGGAACAGCTGTATATAAATTGGACCACAGTCTTGTCCTTCAGATGGAGATGGTGAGACACATGGAAGGGTCGCCAGGCAGCCTAAGATATAGTAAATGTCAAATTATGATTTTTACAAGAAAAAACGAGAATCAGCCAGCTTGAACATTTATGTACCTATGCCGAATGTTGAAATACCTTGAAAAACACAATATCAGGAAATAGACACATTGAGATTGTGCAGTGTTGTTTATCATAATGCTTGGCTCTGCGCCCAAATCCTCTTGTACAAGGTAACAGGAAAATGTACCAATTATCATCAGTGTTTATCCTAGAAGAGTTTCCATGTGTAGTTAAAATCGTGTAAGGATAGATTTATTTATTGTAATTTATTTTATTTTTTAGTAAGGCAGTGCTGGAAAATAATGGTGGCCATCCAAAATATTGACACTTTGGGCTCAATTTGCACATTTTCACTTAGGGGTGTACTCACTTTTGTTGCCAACATTTTAGACATTAATGGCTGTGTGTTGAGCTATTTTGAGGGGACAGCAAATTTACACTGTTATGCAAGCTGTACACTCACTACTTTACATTGTAGACAAGTGTCATTTCTTCAGTGTTGTCAGATGAAAAGATTAAAAGAATAAAATATTTACAAAAATGTGAGGGGTGTACTCACTTTTGTGAGATACTGTAGATCCCTGTAAGGAAACTCAGCATTGCATATATATAGTAACATCATCTTACCAAAAGAGTTATCTGTCTTTATGGAGGATGGTGATTGGGTGTCCTTGGTAGGTGCAGGTGGTGCAAATATATCATATATGGCTTTGTCCACAGACAACGTCAGTTATAGACGAAACGTGCGTAGGGAGATTGATGGGCTGACGTCATCACGACCTGATTGTGAGCGGGTGTATGTTTGTTTTCATGGATGCTTTTTCCTAAGGGATATGTGTAAGTGCAATCTTAATTGTTTAATAAATTTACGTTTACGGATTCACACTATGGTTGGCCTCTTTCCATTTCCATAAGCCTGTGATTGATGTATGGTTTCATACGCCTGCTGTGTCCTCAGGTTTACCATTATTATCAGGCCATGGAGAGGTGACGCTGCTGGGTTGATGTTCCGGATGGATATTCATCTTACAGGCTGTATTAAGCTTGCCCTCTGGTAAGCGTGATATCTATATGGTGGTGGATCACGTGTTCATGGTGTTTGCATATCCAGGATTTCTATTCACTTCTTGTCTTCTTGGACTCTATTGGATCACATAGTGATTGCATGGACTTTTTTGTTATTTATTAGTACACATTAGGTGATTTATATATATATTATATAGGGAGGAAAAGTGCCCCATTATTGGTGTCAGTGGGAGAAATGGTGCCCCATTGTTGGTGTCAGATGGCAGAATCGTGTGTCTCGTATCAGTGGGAGGAATAGTGGTGGATAAAGGCAAGCAAAAAGCCACACCTGGCCCCAGGGCCGCAGTTTGGAGACTGCTGATATTAGTAAATACTAATATTTTGGATCCAGAGACATCAGTATAAGCGGGATAGTCACCCATTAACCCCAGAGTTTATAAAAAAACGTTGTTTTTTTTTCTAATTTCAAAAATAAGGTTGTATAAAGGGAGGTTATCATTAATCAGTTTAAGCCAAGTGGCTAATGCAGGGCGTACCGTTCCCTTCCAGGATAGAAGTATTGTTTTCGTAGCGAAATAATACAAAGTACGTAAGAAACGTTTAATATATTTGGAGGCGGTCAGGTCTCCAAAAGTACCCAATAGACAATTTTTAGGATGGAATATATTGGGCAAACCCACGACGGTGGAGATAAAAGACTCAACTGCAGGACCAAAAGCAATGTATAAAGTCAGCAGAGCCTCCGCATCCTCTAAAACAATAAGGTGTAAAGCATAACCCCCATTTTACACAACCTGACAGGCATAGGGTGGCTATGGGGAAATATTTTCAATTGGATTATTCTGTCCTTAAGCCCCCAAACAACTTGTCATGCGATTTGACAGTTCCCTCCCTGCTACTTAAACAGACATGTATCAGAAAATTGAATATTTTTAGGTACACAAAACCTTGTAACATAAAATAATAATTTATTCATGCATTAGGTTAAAATCATCCATAAAAACATATTGATAAATTCTACCCTATTGATCGTCTATGTACATTAAAAGAGGTAGACATTCCCTGCCAGGAATCCTCTTCAGTTGAACCTTTGCAACTACGCCAAGCAGAAATGCCTTTTAAGTCACCAGACCAAGGGGCATGTCTTCAATTAGTGTCCTGGAAACTCCTGGGTACTTCTACAGGGAGCCTACAGAACCATTGCTCTTCACTCTCTGCAAACTCTCCTACTCTTACTGCCCATCTACACACCAGAGGTCATTCTATACCTCTTCCTGCATTCTTTTTTTCTGTGGCTGTGCACTCCTTGCCCCAGATCTGAGGCTCACCTGTTCCTCAATCTCAACCTGTTTCTACACCTCTCTCTGAGTTGGCCATTAATGGCTTCTTACTTTCCTGTGGTCCCATACACCAGCAAATGGTGCCGCATGAGGCCTTCCTAAGCCCCTGTACACACGGTCGGAGATTTCGACAACCAAATCCGTCGGATTTTATCCGTCGGATTTTGTCCGAAACTGTTGCATACACACGGTCGGACTAAGTTGTTGAAAAATCCGATCATTCAGAACGTGATGATGTAATTTCGTTACCATGGGACTACGTTCAGGCTAGTAGCCAATAGCTTTGATGTAGGAATTTGATCTGAGCATGCGTGGCACTTGGTCCGATAAAAATTCTCTACACATGATCGGAGTATGTCCGATCGAACCAGTTGGTCTGGAAATATTTCCAACAAGTTGGAAAATTGGGTCTGACGGATATTCCGACGGAATCAGTCCGATGCATACCACACACAGTCGGATTATCCGACAACGCGGTCCGATAGGACACATTCCAACGGATTCTCCGACCATGTGTACAAGGGCTTAGAGTGCTTCATGGGAAAACCCTTTTCTTCTTGGTTTTGCTTCAGGTCGCCTCCTACATTATCCTAGACCTTCCCCGGCTTCAGTGGCCAAACCTCCCCAAACATAAACTGGCCCACCCTTGAAGTTCGGACCTTGGGACTTCTCTGTCTTTCCCAAGGCCTTCCTCTTACTCCAATTATGACAGTAGTACCACTGACCTGTGCTCCAACTGAAGGTTCCTTCTGCTTAGGCCAGTTTGTCATCTTTGACATCTTCTTCTGGAGGCACACTGCTGACAGCCTGCCTTCTCACTGCACTTTTCACTCCGTCATTGTTCTTACTCTTTCTTATGGAAGAACTTACCCAATCTCAAGTCCCACAATAATGCCCATATGTGAATATATTTCTGAAAATTAGAATAAAGGCTTTATTTGTAAATCGACTTTGATGGCTTTATCTTCATTTTTGGAGATGGATGGAACACTAAGCCCTTGTACACACGGTCGGAGACTCCGACAACCAAATCCGTCTGAGTTATTCCGACGGATTAATTCCGGAAGAGGTCCGGAAGTGATGTTGCATACACACGGTCGGACTAAGTTGTCGGAAAATCCGATTGTACATAACGTGATGACGTTATTTCATTACGACGGGACTACGTTCAGGCTAGTAGCCAATAGCTTTGGTCTAGGAATTTGATCTGAGCATGGGTGGCACCTTGTCCGTCGGAGTAGGCTACACATGATCGGAGTATGTTCGATCGGAGAATTTTGTCCGAAAATATTCCTGGCAGGTTGGAAAAGTTGGTCCGACGGATATTCAGACGGAAACAGTCCGATGCAGACCACACACAGTTGGAATATCCGACAAAACGATCCGATAGGAAACATTCCGACGGAATCTCCGACCGTGTGTACAAGGGCTAAGATCTTGCATTGACTACCAGGCCTGAATGCCATCACTGTAAAAAATCAGTATCTGCTGCCCCTCATCGAGGAGCCCAGATCTTCTCCGAACTCCACCTAAGGCATGCCTACAATCTGCAAATAAAGGGAGGAAACAAATATTAGACTGCATTCAACACCCAGGACGGCTTTGCCAATATCTTGTGATGCTCTTTGGCTTATGTAAAGCCTTCCAACATCTCATTAATTACATTTTTTGAGGCCTGCAATATATGTGTGTATATATTTATGTGTGGTGTATCTTGATGATATTTTTGTCTATTCTTCCATCCTCCATGAACATCCTCGGCATGTGTGGATGGTCTTACAATACCTGCAGGAAAACAGGCTCTACACCTAGGCAGAAAAGTGTCTTTTTAAGAAACAAGCAAGGCCGTCTTTTCGCATGGGCATGCTGGGCAGTTGCCCGGGGGTCCCTCTTGCCTGCGGGACCCACCTGCCCAGCGACCCCAGCCAGGGCCAGACTGGCCGACCGGGATACAGGGAAATTTCCCGGTAGGTCGCCTGGCCTGGGGCTGCTTTGAGTTGTGGCTGCAGCGCTCCGCTCTTTCCCTCTCTCCTCCTCCTTCTGTGTATCACGGAGCTGGCTGGGTCTGTTTTATGTATTTTGCAAAATGGCAGTAAAAATTTGGCTTTACCAGTAAATTTTGGGTGTCGTGCCAGTAGGTTTCAATCTGGTAGGTTGGTAACACTGAACTAAATGTGCCTGAGCTTCTTACCTGCAGTAGACTGACTACATAATCTCAGCCTAGGCAAAGTCACCTGTGCTCCTCATTTATGTAATTTTTTTTGTGTTGTATTGCACTCATGAGGTTATTATTTTTCTGTAATATGCTGACATCTAGTGGTGTTTTGGGGCCACTACAACTTATTTACTAACATGATTTTGGCATTTTCTTCTGTCCTTCTGTCCTCTTTAGTACTAGTTTGTTTAGTCCTGGCGAGACCCTCCCCACTTTTTCCATGGTCACTCAGTCAGTGTTAGTTATTCACAGCGACAGGATTCAGGGAAGTTATTTTATTTTACAGTTAAAAAACGTTTTATTTACATCGTCCCTTCTATTTCTGTATGTGGATGATGGCAGTGTAATTATTTTAATAAAAAAAAAAAACATCTAAAATACTAGATGTACTAATCGATATCCAGCTGTCACATGACCCAGCTCTTTCCCAGCCTGTCTGCAAGGAAACATAAGCAGGAGGACCTTCTAGTCCCCCTTCTAGCCCAACCCCCCCGATCCCCCCTTCCAAATCCCCTCTCCTAGCACAACCCCCATCCCCCCTTCTAGCAACCCCCCCGCTCCCAAACCCCCACTTCTAGGACAAACCCCCCTGCTCCAACCCCCCCATCCCCTCTCTAAACACAATCCCCTCAACTACCCCCCCACCCAAATCCCCACTCCTAACACAAACCCTGCTCCAACCTCCCCAATTCCCTCTCCTAGCACAACCCCCCCCCCTCCTAGCACAACCCCTATCCCCCCTTCTAGCAACCCCCCCTGCTCCCAAACCCGCCCTTCTAGGACAAACCCCCCAGCTCCAACCCCCCCATACCCTCTCTAAACACAATCCCTTCAACTACCCCCCCCCCCCACCCAAATCCCCACTCCTAGCACAAACCCTGTTCCAACCTCCACAATTCCCTCTCCTAGCACAGCCCCCTCAAATCCAATCCCCCCTCTTAGCATAAGCCCCATCCCCCCTGCTCCCAAACCCCCACTCCTAGCAAAAAAACAAAACAAATCCCCTCTCCTAGCACAACCCCCCATCCCTCCTTCTAACAGAAACCCCCCCTTCTCCCAAATCCCCACTTCTAGCACAAACCCTGCTCCAACACCCCCCCCCCCCCCATCCCCTCTCTGAGCACAATTCCGCACCGCTCTCTCCTCCTCCCTGCAGCTATGTGGCAAAACAGAAAGCTGTAGTGCTGCCCAACATATCCTTAACAACCGATGATGTATTCAGTTGGTAGGACACAGGAAAGCGGTGCTACACCTATCTTATTTTCCGGTGTTGTGTCGAATACTGTCCCCCATCGGATAGTGTCAGTACGGAGGACAAGGAGACGCCGAAAGTCTCTGAAGATGAACAGCGCCTGCGCACTGAGTCCAGGTTGAAGCCCCACCATCCTAGAATAAAAAATTGCAGAGCGAAGTGGGGCCGTGCCCGAAGCATGGCGAACGAAGCATGCCCACGAGGGGCCCTGTTACTAAGTGCTACCGTATGTCCACTTGGACGGTGGGGCTTCAACCTGCACTCATCTTCGGCGACTTTCGGAATCTCCTTGTCCTTCATACTGCGCAAGCGCTGCACAGTATGGGGGCGGACACTATCCAATGGGGGGACAGTTTTTGGCAGAACACCAGCAATAGTACACATAGCTGCGGGGAGGAGGAGATAGACGTACGGGCTGTGCTCTCTCTCTCCTCACAGTCGCAATGCATGGGAGTTAACACACAGGAGTAGTGCCAAGACTGAAGTTGCCACCTCATCCCTTTAAACCCAAACACATATGAATTGCACAGGTTCTGAGGCTAATTAAATGCAGATAAGGCATTTAATTAGGCAAAGTGAGTTTAATTACGACCTTAATCAGCCACAGAACCCGTGTAATTGTGTTTGGGTTTAAAGGGATGAGGTGGCAACCCTAGCCTAAACGTGGCACCCCTGAGGACTCCTTGCGGCACCCCTGAGGACTCCTTGCGGCACTCCTAAGGACTCCTTGTGACACTCCAGGGTGCCGCGGCACCCCGGTTGGAAAACCCTGGTCTGGACAGACTGGATCCAATGTGGTATGTCAATGGATAAAGTGGCATTTGAAACAGATCAACCAGTCTGTAGTTCAATGACTGCTTTTTAGTGATAAAAGGTAAAGCTGTTTTTGATATATGATACTGTTGCTGTATATACACTTTTGGCATTTATTCATACCTGTAATATTTCTCAATTTTTCTCTATATCTTCTCCCTCGCCCTCATTCCTCATTTCAGACACAAGCTGTGCATCTTCATTTTCCCCCAGTATCTCTTCTTTGTCACACTCTATTTGTCTCGAGAACTCCATCTGATGGCTTCCATGTGCTGGATTCTGCTGTCCTACTTTCCTTTATCCCAGCAGCTGCCGCTGCGTCTTCTCGCTCCTGCCCGGCGCGCTCTGTCAGGTAAATAGATTGTTCCAGCAGTAATTACAGCGGTGACTACATGTCGATGCTGTTTACACCTCTCTCTTCGCTGCCCCCCTCTCCCGGGAACCTGTTGCCTGCTGCCGTTAGTAGCAGTGAGGGATGACCTAGGTGGAAGATTCTACTGGAGATGATCCCAGAGAGTTTTATGAATGGAGTCTTGCTCACTTCCCAGTGAGGAGCTCTTCCCGGGGTTCTCACGTTGGTCTTACGTACGGCTATCCAGTGCCGGTGACTAGTGATGGATGATATGTGCTTAGCTGTCCTTTCTCATCCCTCATCCTATTCTTCATATTAAATCTAATTTTAGTCCTATTCTCAATGTTCTCTACTCCCTCCCTTCTTCTCTATGTTCCAAAAAAAAACAATCTTATTTTTCCAGCCGTGGAGCAGCTCGCCTGCCCCGGGAACGCTCATCCTCCAGTCATCATTGGGTTCATTTGTTTTGTTTTTCTAAAGATGTTCATTCTTCAGTCTCCATATGGTTCCCCTTCTGCTTCTTGCACAGTCTGCCCGTGTTATTTGGTCATCACCAATTTCTAACTTGCTAGGTCTCTGTGTCTATCTCAGCCTTTCTCAACCTTTTCAACACAAAGGAACCCTTGAAATAGTTCTCCGGTCTCGGGGGAACCACTGCTAAAAATTAGAAATCTACAACTCATGATACATTAGTGTGATGGTCAGTGGAAAGATTGGTCCTTACATTTGTGATCATTGGGAATTATTACCTCCTTACAGATAGTTAAAAAGATCAATGGTATCAGGGGGAACTTATCCGAGAGGCAGAAATTGCCCAATGCTGAAGGAACCCCTAGTAACCTTTGGAGGAACCCTAGGATCCCATGGAACACTGGTTGAGAAACCCTGGTCTATCTAATCAAGAGCTCCCAGACAAGCTGGTCTCAATGTGATGAGGACCTTAAAGCGGGGTTCCACCGCCGTTTTTTTTTTTTTTTCCGCATTAATCTTTAAAATTAACTATTCTAAATAGTTTACTTACTTTTAAATGATGTCCGAGTCTCTTGCAGCCGTTTACCTTTCTTCTAAACTCATTAGGAAAACGTCTCCAGACGTTTTCCATTTTGCCTGTGGGCATGTGAAGCCCACAGGCATTGTCTTCCGGGACACAGTGCAGCTAATGTCCCAGCATGCACCGCCCGTCTAATCTGCGATCTCGCGCATGCGCAGATTATACCGCTCGAGCGCTGACAACAGCGAAAACTCGAGCCTGGGCGCCGCACAGACTCCTGGGAAATAAAAACAACGATCCCAGGAGCCCCTGCGGCCGACAGGAAGAATTGACCTGCCGCTGAAGCCCCGCCAATTTCCGCAGCGGCACCGCCCCTTTCCGGAATCTCCAGAGGCAGGAAATTTGAAAGAAGAAGAAAACAGAAGAAGACATCAGAAAGGTAAGGGGGATATCTAGCGATTAGGGAAGGGGGGATCACATAGACGTAGGACTGGTAATTAGGGTGGACCTCCACTTTAAAGCTGCACTCTGGGCACACAAAACTTTCATATACAGTAATTATACACTACCGGGTATATACACTATATACTCGGCTCTCCAGCTGTTTTGAAACTACAAGTCCCATGAGACATTGCAAGAACCTAACAATCACAAGCATGACTCTTAGAGGCAGAGGCATGATGGGATTTGTAGTTTCAACACAGCTGGAGCGCGCACATTAACTTTAATGGCATCCCAGTCTAATGCTGGCCATACACTATACGAAAAATCGGGCGAACCCAATTTCGAAAAACGAACGGTCGGCCGCGAGGGCAAACGATGGTCCCATCATGTAATGACCGATAAATTGTTTCATACACTATACGAAAAATCGGGCGAACCCAATTTTGAAAAAAACAAACATTTGGCCACGAGCGCAAACGATGGTCCCATCATGTAATGACCGATAAATCGTTCAGTGGACATAAATAAATACATTTTATGTTCCTTTTTTTACATATACCTAGTGCAGATAGGTCGGACGGGAAACACATTAAAGTGGATGTAAAGCCACTCTCATCCTTTCTAAACTACTGCAATATTGGTTATCTAGAAGGATATACATGCCTCCTGCATGTATACTTATCTATCAAATGCCTCCCCTCTGTCTGCTATGAGACCTGAAAAACTGCAGATTGTGTGGGTGGGTCTGTTTTCCAGGGCTCAGTGGGTGGAGTCGTGATGTCAGTAGACTCCCCGCCCACCTCTACACTCCCCTTAGCAACATGCATTTTCTACTGTGCATTTCTTACACTGAACTTCTGCTACGATCACTAACATCCAGTCAAAACCCAGAAAAGTCCCCACATGACTTCAGCATACCAAATCATGCTGAGGTGTGGAACAGCCAATCCTTGCAGAGCTGCTGAAGAAAGAGTGGGAGGGATTAAAAAATAATAGATGTCTTAGGCTAGTGCACGAGATATGCAAATCACCTGTCACTCACAGCAAGGGGGAAGAACGGACAAAGTTTTCACAGTTTGTTTTATTTCACTGAAAAAAGATATGAGGATTGTTCAGAGCTGGATTAACTCTTTGTGGTAAAACTGAGCACAGCTGATCTGTAATCCCATACTCTATATTGTGCCAGACAAAAAAAATATAAAACATTTTGGTTTACATCCACTTTAACCTTTTAAGTTATCATTCGTTCGGCAGAAAATTTCCAAACTTGTCCTTCGTTTTTTTGCCTCAAAAACGTCCAAACAATTATCGATTTTGTGCCCATTAACTGGCCGAAAAAAAACGAACGAACGGTCTAATGACCGAATTTCAGACGATTTTTCGTATAGTGTATGCCCAGTCTTAGGCTGTAGGGTTCAATATTGAGTTGGCCCACCCTTTGCAGCTATAACAGCTTCAACTCTTCTGGGAAGGCCGTCCACAAGGTTTAGGAGTGTGTCTATGGGAATGTTTGACCATTCTTCCAGAAGCGCATTTGTGAGGTGCTTTTTTCATTAAAATAATTCCAGTGCCATCATCCACATACAGAAAGAGGAGGGACAATGTAAATTAAACAGTGTGTGTATAGTATCACTTTAAATAACAACACAAAAAAAAAAGAAGCTGAGTGTTTAGTACTATTTTAATTTGTGCTTTTAAGCGTGGCCATACACATAGTGATTTATGATTAATTTAATTACAAACAATCGCAAAAAAGTGACTTATAAAATATCAATCACACTATGTTGGGTGGCACAGTGGTGTAGTGGTTAGCACTCCTAGCAGTAAAAAGGGTCGCTGGTTCAAATCCCAACCACGACACTACCTGCCTGGAGTTTGCATGTTCTCCCTGTGCCTGTGTGGGTTTCCTCCGGGTACTCCAGTTTCCTCCCACACTCCAAATACATGCAGGTAGGTTAATTGGCTTCTGTCCAAAATTGGCCCTAGTTTATGAATGTGGGTTGGGGATGTTGGATTGCAGGCTCCTTGAGGGTAGGGACCGATGTGAATGTGCGATGTATGCAGGGCCGTCTTTAAGGCAGGGCAAAAGGGGCAGCTGTTTCATTGTTGTGGGGCACAAAGCAGATGCCTCATACTTGCCAACGATACCAGTTTAAATTCCCTTGTCCCTTGAAATTTTAGTCCTGTGCTGTGTCCCGATATCTCAGTATGAAGTGCTGCTACTAATGCTGCCCAGCTCTGCCCTATTGTTGGGTACAGGTGACTCACCTGCAGACCCTGTGTTCACATGTAAATAACCGGCAATCATATGTAAATATCGGCGACATTCATATGTAAATAGCTGCATCCAACGGCATAGATATGTAAATAAAGGCGGCATCCATATGTATATCATGCCCCCTGCAGTGAGAAGATGATGTGCTGTAACCTCCAGCAACCAATCAGTGAGCAGTATTACTGTACAGTAATCTCTAGAAACCAATCAACAAGCAGAAATCATGGGCTGTAACCTCTAGCAACTAATCAGGAAGCGGTAATGATACACTGTAACCTCTGGCAACCAATCCCAATCGCTGCCTAATCTGATACAGTAAACTGATTTTAAGTCTAGCTGCTATTTATTGTATGTCTCAGAGCAGGTGGAGAACAAAATTGTATGGGGGGGGGGGGGCAAGAAAACGTTTGCCCAGGGTCCAATCAATATTAAAGACGGCCCTGGATGTATGTGTAAATTGATGGCGCTATATGGGTACCTTAAATAATAATATAATAGATGAGCATCTTAATGAGATGCAATGTACAGGGATGGGGACAATTGTGGACACTCACTCAGGTTGAAATGGATGGACTGGTGTATTTATTCAACCTTACTAACTATGTAACTATGTTGATTGAAAGTGCGAACTCTCGGAAACAATCTATTAACAACGATATTTACCTAATTAAACATTGGGTGTATCTGACAGCCTCAGCACCAGTGGTGACTGGTGGTCAAAACAGACCTGTTCCCCTCTCGCACTAACACGCACCCCCCTGGGCCGAACAGGAGGCGGATCAAGAGACCCGTCCTAAGATTCCCGGGCCAATCGGGTCTCAGGAGCCGCTTCCTGATTGGCCGGGAGAAGCAGGAAGAAATTAGCAAATATTAATTTGCTAATGTCACACAAGTGGGTGAACTTTTTTGAAGCCCAACCTGGAATCCATGCGTCTGGTGCCCTGCATAGAGAGTAAGGGCCGGGAGCATGGATTGGGGTGGCGCCCATGCGTCCCTAATGGATGGGCTGCTACTGCTCAGCACCTTATCCCAAAAAAATTTTTTTTATATAAATTAAAAACTGTTTAAAGGAGTGTTCTTTCAAGGTGCCAAAAAAAACCTCAGGAATAAAACCATATCACTACATACTAAAAGTAATAATTTTACCATACAATATTATTAAAAATAGGGGTTAATAAACCATCCTTAATCATAAAAACATTGAGCGTTGATGCAATATATAAGACCAGAACCCCAAACACCTGCCTCAACATCAATACAATATCACTAAACATGTTATGATGAATAATGGCTGCCATTGATATATTGCCAAGATGAGGTCCAGGTGTTGTTGGAGCTGACGCATTTCGCAGTCTATGCTTCCACAGGGGCTCAGAGTGACGTTGCACCCAAACAAAATTGACGTCCTTTTTTCCCCACACATAGAGCTTCCTTTTGGTGGTATTTGATCACCTCTGCGTTTTTTTATTTTTTCTGCTATAAACAAAAATTTTGGGATAATTTTGAAGAAAACACAATATTTTGTACCTCATCGTGACCGCCAGCCACGAGCATCCGCATCCCCGTGTACGCCTGCTATCCCTGCTATTAAAGGAGCCTACATATAGCTATGACGGCTCCCGGGATCGTGCCGACCTGCCACAGTATAATGTCGGCGGCAGGTCGGCAAGCGGTTAATCAATTTAGTGTATATTATGATCAGTTCTCTGAAACACATGCAAGTATTTGTTCGATCGAGCTCAAAGTGATAGGAAAAAACTCCGCCGTGGCCAGAATCAAATGGGAGCTTACTAAACTGATCATACGAATGGTCTACAGTATGTCTTATGGTGGTCATGTACACTTTGATAAATGATCCATTTCTTTTCTGATCAATCTCCTGATAGGATTCAATCTATAGTTATCAAACCTTTCCATCGATATACACTATATTGTCAAAAGTAATATGATGCCAGACTTTACACGCACATGAACTTTAACCACTTGCTTACTGGGCACTTTCACCTCCTTCCTGCCCAGGTCAATCTTCAGCTTTCAGCACTGTCACACTTTGAATGACAATTGTGCGGTCATGCGACATTATACCCATGTGAAATTTGTACAATTTTTTTCACACAAATAGAGCTTTCTTTTGGTGGTATTTAATCACTGCTGAGGATGCATTGATGGGCACTAATAGGTACTGATAGACACTGATAAGGCGGCACTGATAGGTGGGCCTGATATGTGGCACTGATAGGCGGCATTGAAGGGCACTAAGAGGTGGCACTGATAGGTGCCACTGATAGGTGGCACTGATGGGCACAGATAGGTGGAACTGAGGGGAACTAATAGGCACTGGTAGGCAGTGTTGGTCATCTTACTTTAAAAAAAAGTAATTAGTTAAGTTACAAATTACTTCTCCCAAAAAATAATTGCATTAGTAAATCAGTTACTACATTGGAAAAGTAATTAGTTACTTGAGGGGTGGCAGTGGGGGTACTTGAGGGGGTGGCAGCGGTGGTACTTGGGGGGGTGGCAGTGGTGGTGGTGTACTTGGGGGGGTGGCAGTGGTGGTGGTGTACAGTACTTGGGGGGGGTGACAGCGGTGGTAGTTGGGGGGGTGGCAGCGGTGGTGTACTGGGGGGGGTGGCAGGCAGCAGTGGTACTTGGGGGGGTGGCAGCGGTGGTGGTGCCATCCTCTCCCCCCACCACCCCTGCCTCTTACTGATCCCATCCCCCACCACCACTGATCTTATCCCTACTGTATCCTCCCCATCACCTCTGTTGTAGAAGTGATGGTGGGTGGGTTGGGATGGGATCAGTAAGAAGCAGAGGTGGTGGAGGACTTGGGATGGATCGATTGCACTGCAATTCGAATCATCAGACAGTCACTTACTTGAATGCCTCCAGGGAAGCCTTTCCTCATGGGGAGAGAGAGACCCTCCCCTTCACTCGATTGGTGTCAGCTGGTCAGCGGACTTCATTTTTCAGTGTCAGCCCCGCCTCGATATATTCTCTCTCTCTGGATAGGTGGGGCGGGTTGGGCGGTCCAGACAGTCTCTCTGAGTCTCAGCCTCTTCTCAGCTCAGCGGGCAAAAGCCCCCCCTCCCCGCAAGGAACGGCCAGGCAGCGAGGCCACAGCGGGCCTCCCGGGCGGTAGATGTAATTGCGGTAACGCCGCCCAGGTAATGGGAACTGAGTTACCATGAGGGGAAGAGTAATCAGTTAGATTACTCGTTACCCTCTTAAGTAACTGCGTTAAGTAACTCAGTTTATTTTAACTGAGTTACTTACATCACTGCTGGTAGGTGGCACTGATAGTGACGTGGAGATTTTGCTCTATGCTATGCGCAATCCATGTCTTGTGTAGGGTTGCCACCTTTTTTTCAAGCCAAACCCGAACACTTTAGCAGCACACAGCATGGTACCCCAACCGTGGCATGAATTTGCAGCGATGGTCACCCGACAAATCGTGGCTAAATCACGCAAACAGAATGGTGGGATGCCTGTCACCCAAAATAAGTTTTGCTTCACAAATTGGGTGCCATTATCCCCCTTCTATTACAAATCTTCCCCTACCAGCACAACTTGTCTCCCCCCCAATACCCCCATGGCAGCAGACAGGGGGTACCACGAGGCCTAGTGTAGGGGCCCCAGCAGACAGGGGGGCCCGGACAGTGGGGGGATTGGAGCGGCAGGTGGGGGCAATTAGAGGCATCAAAAAATAAGGGTGAGAGAGACAGGCGACAGGCAGCTGCTGGTGCAGAAGTTTTTAATAAATTAAATGTTTAATGTTAAAAAAAACAATCCACTCACTCTCCATGTCAGAGCTGTAGGCATGTCAGTCTGTGAAGTCCGCACCACCATTCTCCCGATTCACGCTGCCATTATCACTGAATTGCTGGAGGAAAGAGCCACAGAAAACTCATGTGAACTGTCAGCCTCTGATGATGGAGGTGCTCACTGCAGTTTCCCCACGGCTCCGTATCCTTGGCTTCCTCCAGCGATTCAGTAAAACAGCCCGCCCACCGCTCCGATCCCCCTGCTTTGTGCTGGGGCCTGTAAGGAGGCCCCATGGTACCCCCTGTCAGCGGTACTGGTGTCCGGGTCTCAGGAGGAGGGAAACCCGGGCACAGCATTCTAAACCTGTACTGTCCGGGTCAAAACTGGACAGGTGGCAACCCTAGTCTTGTGTGCTAATAAGCGCCCTTTCAGCCTTTTGGTATAATGCATCTTACTATGTCCCTGTCTCTCGTATCATCCCAAGCAACACAGACATGACCACCATCTTACATCCTCAGCTCCATAGCTCAACTGTCTCTTCCAAGCACAGCCACTTGGTTTCTATTCATGGACAACAAAAGGAAATGACAAACAGGAAGTCATGGCCCCAACAGCCAATTGCTTCCTCCATGCAAAATGACACCACAGGAAATGTCCACACAGGAAATGACAACACTAAAGGGGAGGGCATCCACAGGAGTGGTAGAGAGAAGTGCACATATCTCATCCACTTGAGGCATGTACACTGCCCTCTGCTCAGCCACATGCATGCACATCCACCATTTTTGTCAGCATAGAGCCCACTCAATACTGCTCAGAGTAACCCTTATCTAGAGAAGATCTGCGGAGACATTGTTACTGCTGTTTGTCAATATACGGTACGATTATATGAACAAGGCAGATATCAATGTCCTCTTATTAAAGCAGATATGTATCCAAAAAGGGACAGCGTAGCCACAACAGAGATATAATATGTTTCTCTCGTTATGCCAACTTCGCTTCTCTAATGTGCATAGACATTTGATGGCAAGAAGCCCAGCGTATTGCGCTTGATACTTACAAACCGGCAAACGCCCATCAGTGCAGCCTATCGGTGCCCATCAGTGCAGCCTCATCAGCGTACATCAATGAAGGAGAAAAATTACCTGTTTGCAAAATTTTCTAACAGAATATAAAAAAATATATATACCCTATTTATCGGCGTATAACACGCACTTTTTTCCCCCTAAAATCAGGGGGAAATCGGGGGTGCATGTTATACGCCGATCCCTCGCCCTTCCTAACCTTTTCTGCTGCTCTCAGTGGCTTTCAGGTATTTTCAGCCGTTCTTGGGTATATTCGGCCATTCTAGGCTGTTTTCGGCCGTTCTCGGCTATTTTTGGCCACATTTGGCTGTTCTCGGCGGCTTTCGGCTTTCCGAGTGCTTTCCCAGTGCGGCCGAAAATAGGCAAGAAGGGCCGAAAATATCCAAGAATGGCC
Organism: Lithobates pipiens; assembly: GCF_037356315.1. Lineage (NCBI taxonomy): Eukaryota > Metazoa > Chordata > Amphibia > Anura > Ranidae > Lithobates > Lithobates pipiens. The sequence continues at coordinate 24,666,659 of NW_027507789.1, forward strand.
GAGTGCAGCCGAAAATACCCGAAAGCCGCCGAGAACGGCCGTGAACGTGCGCCGCCGAGATACACAGGACATCCGCTCTGTATCTCGGCGGTGCCATTTTTAAAATGGCAAGGAGACAAGCCTGCAAGGCTGCAATGCAAGGCTGCAATGCAAGGCTGCAATGCAAGGCTGTAAATGATTGACAAGGCTGCAAATGACTGACAAGGCTGCAATGGAAGGCTGCAAATGACACTGACAAGGCTGCATTGATGGACATTTAAATGTAAATTTTTTTCCTTAAACTTCCCTCCTAAAAGTTTTTTTCTTTTAAATTTCCTCCTAAACTTGGGGTGCGTGTTGTACGCCGGCTCGTGTTATACGCGGATAAATACGGTATATATTTTTTTTAATTCGGTCATTTAAAAAATATTTTAACAAAAATTAAAAACCGCAGAGGTGATCAAATACCACCAAAAAAAAGCTCTATTTGTGGGAAAAAAATAATAAAAATTTCATTTGGGTACAATGTTGTATGACCGCGTAATCGTCATTCAAAGTGCGACAGCGCTGAAAGCTGAAAAATTGGTCTGGGCAGGAGAGGGGGTTTAAGTCCCCGTTAAGCAAGCGGTTAAGCAAAAATTCTCTTTTTATTTTTGTATCCTTCCCCCTGCCAATATTCCATGGCGTCCCTCTTGCGGGCGTCCTGTCACTTCCCTCTCCCTCTCTCCATCCTCTGGCTGTGTCAGGTGCATTTATCTCGCTGCCTCTCTGGTTGAGGATTAACACAACTGACCCACTTCTGAGACAGAGCTTGTTTGTTGTATGAATAGTTGTGTTAGCAGCAGGGAACAGGACGCTCTGATGCCACGATTAATAAATGAGCCTCCCATGAACAGCTGCGTCAGCCCCTGCTCCGTCCAACCTGGGCCGCTGCAGAGAGGAGAAGCCAGCCGGAATTTGATGGGAGACAAGAGCAATGAAACAAAGTGGAAATCATCATGGTTGATAATATAATTTCCCGCGTATCACAGACCCTCCCCTCCCCCCCCCCTACCCCGGCAGTACGGCGCTGTCGTCTCCTAATTATGTGATTCGCTCCAGGGGCTGCCATGTTTTTTTGATCTCAGGCTCTCCATGGTAAAAGGGTTACATCATTGCATGTGCACACTCCTTTAGTGGAGATATCGAAAGTTTCCTTTCATCATAAGATCCGTCTGACAGCTCTGGCTGTGAGTAATGATGTTATCAAGTCCCATTAAGCGCTAGATTTTTAATTTCACAAACCAATTTAGATTAGCGATTTACAATGGGGAGTCTGGAGATGAGGTGTGAAAGGGATTCATTCTTGTAGAGTGGTACCCGAGCACATCAGTAGGACAGGAATGAAGGCTAGGTGCCCACATTTGCATTTCTTAAAATGGTATTAAACTCCGCTTTTGAACTTGTACCTACAGGTAAGCTTAGAAGAAGGTAAGCCTACAGTGCCTTGAAAAAAAGTATTCATACCCCTTGAAATGTTCCACATTTTGTTACAACCAAAAACATAAATGTATTTTATTGGGATTTTATGTGATGGACCAACACAAAGTGGCACATAATTGTGAAGTGGAAGGAAAATTATAAATGGTTTTCAATTTTGTTTTACAAATAAATATAAGAAAAGTGTGGGGTACATTTTTATGGCGCCCCCCGGAGTCAATACTTTGTAGAACCCCATTTCACTGCAATTACAGCTGCAAGTCTTTTTGGGGATGTCTCTACCAGCTTTGCACATCTAGAGAGTGAAATTGTTGCCCATTCTTCTTTGCAAAATGGCTCAAGTTCTGTCAGATTGGATGGAGAGCGTCTGTGAACAGCAATTTTCAAGTCTTGCCAAAGATTCTCAATTGGATTTAGGTCTGGACTTTGACTGGGCCATTCTAAGCCCTTGTACACACGGTCGGAAATTCCAACCACAAAATCCGTCTGATTTTTTCCGACAGATTTTGTCCGAAACTGGTGTTGCATACACACGGTCGGACAAAGTTGTTGGAAAATCCGATCGTTCGGAACGTGATGACGTTCGTTCCGACAGGACCACGTTCAGCCTAGTAGCCAATAACTTTGTTCTCGTACTTTGATCTGAGTATGCGTGGCACTTTGTCCGATCGGAATTCTCTACAAAACGATCGGACAAAGTCCGATCGGATCATGTTGTCTGAAAATTTTATATCCAGCTCTCAAACTTTGTTGGTCGAACATTCCGACGGAAAAAGTCAGATGGAGCCCACACACGGTCGGATTATCCGACCACACGGTCCGATCGGACATTTTCCGTCGGAAATGTCCGACCGTGTGTACAAGGGCTAACACGTGAATACGCTTTGATCTAAACTTGTATCTAAAATTGTAGCCCTGACTGTATGTTTAGGGTCGTTGTCCTGCTGGAAGGTGAACCAGTCTCAAGTCTAGATCTCAGACTCTAATGGGGCGTACACACGTTCGGACTTTCCGGCAGAAAAAGCCAGACGGAATCGTTTTATCGGATACTACGATCGTGTGGGGGCTTAAGCGGACTTTTTTTTTTTTTTTTTTATTCTGATGGACCTAGAAATAGAACATGTTTTAAATCTTTCCGATGGACTCAATTTCTATTGGGAAAACCGTTCTTCTGTATGCTGTTCCGACGGGCCAAAAACGACGCAAGGGCAGCTATTGATTACTGGCTATTGAACTTCCTTTTTCTAGTCCCGTCATACGTGTTGTACGTCACCGCATTCTAAACGATCGGACTTTGGTGTGATTGTGGGTGGCAAGTCCCTTTCAACGAAACTTTGTCGGAAAAACCGTCAGTTTATTCTAACGGAAAAAACCGGTTGTGTGTACGCAGCATAACAGGTATTCTTCTAATGCCGCGTACACACGAGCGGACTGTATGGCCTACTTAGTCCGCCGAAACACATTTCAGCGGACAGTCCGCTCGTGTGTGGGCTTCAGCGGACTTTTTCAGCGTGCAGTCCGGCGTACTAAGAATTTCGGATTTTTCGAAATTCTGTCCGTCGTACTCGCATTTCGGCGGACAATCCGGCCGTGTGTATGCCAGTCCGCCGTACTTTTGAAATGAGCGGACTTTTCCCGCCCGGAGAAAAGTCCGCTGATTTCGAGCGGGTATCCAGGTAGGCGGGGCCCACGAAGGAGACGTCGCTGGCCCTGCCGCCTGGTATGGACTTAAAGGGGAACCCCAACGCCGAAAAAAACGGCGTGGGGGTCCCCCCAAGTCCACAACAGACCCTTGTCCGAGCACGCTACCCGGCCGGCCAGGAAAGGGGGGCGAGCGAGCGCCCCCCCTCCTGAGCCGTACCAGGCCGCGTGCCCTCAACATGTGGGGTTGCCTTGGGGAAGGGGGGCCGCGCGGCCCCCCCACCCCAAAGCACCTTGTCCCCATGTTGATGAGGACAAGGGCCTCTTCCCGACAACCCTGGCCGTTGGTTGTCGGGGTCTGCGGGCGGGGGGCTTATCGGAATCTGGGAGCCCCCTTTAATAAGGGGGCCACCGGATACCGGCCCGCCACCGTATGTGAATGAGTATGGGGTACAATGTACCCCTACCCATTCACCTGTAAAATAAAAGTACAAAAAAAAACACAACAAACGAGATAAAATACTTTATTGCACAGCTCCGGGGGTCTTCCGTCTTCAGGGGTCTTCTCGCCGGACTCCTCCGCTATCTTCTTGTAGCTCTTTTGCTAGCGGAGGAGTCCGGCTTTCTTCCTCGCCGCCGGCCTCTTCTCCCGACTTCGGGGGTCTTGTCCCCCTCTTCAATTCTTCTGCCGGGCCACCGCGCCTTCTTATAGCTCTTTTACAGGCAGTGGCCCGGTCTTCTGTCGCCGCCGCCGCCTTCCGTTCTTCTTCTTCTTCTTCTTCTTCTCCTTCTTCTCCAGGAGATGTTGACTCGATGCTCTCTCCGGCCACAATGCCAGGGCCGCGCTGCGCGGCCACTTATATAGGGACAAGGGGCGGTGTCACATGGCTTTATGTCACATGGGTTGGTCACATGGGTTGATGTCACATGGGGACTATGACATCGTAAGGGGCCGGGGTCACCATGTGACACCAACCCATGTGACATAAAGCCATGTGACACCGCCCCTTGTCCCTATATAAGTGGCCACGCAGCGCGGCCCTGGCATTGTGGCCGGAGAGATCGTCGAGTCAACATCTCCTGGAGAAGAAGGAGAAGAAGAAGAAGAAGAACGGAAGGCGGCGGCGGCGACAGAAGACCGGGCCACCGCCTGTAAAAGAGCTATAAGAAGGCGCGGTGACCCGGCAGAAGAACCGAAGAGTGGGACAAAACCCCCGAAGTCGGGAGAAGAGGCCGGCGGCGAGGAAGAAAGCCGGACTCCTCCGCTAGCAAAAGAGCTACAAGAAGATAGCGGAGGAGTACGGCGAGAAGACCCCCGAAGACGGAAGACCCCCGGAGCTGTGCAATAAAGTATTTTATCTCGTGTGTTGTGTTTTTTTTTGTACTTTTATTTTACAGGTGAATGGGTAGGGGTACATTGTACCCCATACTCATTCACATAGGGTGGGGGGCCGGTATCCGGTGGCCCCCTTATTAAAGGGGGCTCCCGGATTCCGATAAGCCCCCCGCCCGCAGACCCTAACAACCAACGGCCAGGGTTGTCGGGAAGAGGCCCTTGTCCTCATCAACATGGGGACAAGGTGCTTTGGGGTGGGGGGGCCGCGCGGCCCCCTCTTCCCCAAGGCACCCCCCCATGTTGAGGGCACGCGGCCTGGTACGGCTCAGGAGGGGGGGCGCTCGCTCGCCCCCCTTTCCTGGCCGGCTGGGTAGCGTGCTCGGACAAGGGTCTGTTGTGGACTTGGGGGGGACCCCCACGCCGATTTTTTTCGGCGTTGGGGTTCCCCTTTAAGTTCATACCAGGCGGCGGGGCCAGCGACGTCTCCTTCGCGGGCCCCGCCTACCTGGAGACGCACTCGAAATGAGCGGACTTTCCTCCGCTGTGTGGGCGAGTCTGTTCATTTCAAAAGTAGGGCGGATAGTACGGCGGACTTAGTATGCCGTATTAGTCCGCTCAAAAAGTGCCGTGTGTGGGCAAGTAGCCCGTTCCGAAATTCCGACGGACAGTCTGGCGTACTTTTCCGCCAGACTAAGTACGTCATACAGTTTGACCATGTGTACGCGGCATAAGATTGCCCTGTATTCGGCTCCATCCATCTTCCCATCAACTCTGACCAGCTTCCCTGTCCCTGCTGAAGAAAAGCATCCCCACAAAATGATGCTGCCACCACCATGTTTCACGGTGGGGATGGTGTGTTCAGGGTGATGTGCAGTGTTAGTTTTCTGCCACACATTGCGTTTTACTTTTAGGCCAAAAAGTTCAATTTTGGTCTTGCCTGACTAGAGCACCTTCTTCCACATGTTTGCTGTGTCCTACACATGGTTTCTCGCAAACTGCAAAAGGGACTTCTTATGACTTTCTTTCAACAATGGCTTTCTTCTTGCCACTCTTCCATAAAGGTCAGATTTGTGGAGAGACGACTAATAGTTGTCCTGTGGACAGATTCTCCCACCTGAGCTGTGGATCTCTGCAGCTCCTCCAGAGTTACCATGGACCTCTTAGCTACTTCTGTGATGAATGCTCTCCTTGTCGGTCAGTCAGTTTAGGTGGACGGCCATGTCTTGGTAGGCTTGCAGTTGTGCCATACTCTTTCCATTTTTGGATGATGGATTGAACAGAGTTCCGTGAGATGTTCAAAACTTGGGATATTTTTTTTATAACCTAACCCTGCTTTAAACTTCTCAATAACTTTATCCCTGACCTGTCTGGTGTGTTCCTTGGCTTTCATGATGCTGTTTGCTCACTAAGGTTCTCTAACAAAGCTCTGAGAGCTTCACAGAACAGCTGTATTTATACTGAGATTAAATTACACACAGGTGGACTATTTGCTAATTAGGTGACTTCTGAAGGCAATTAGTTCCACTATATTTTAAATTAGGGTTATCAGAGTAAAGGGGGCTGAATACAAATGCACCCCCCACACTTTTCAGATATTTATTTGTAAAAAAAATTGAAAACCATTTATCATTTTCCTTCCACTTCACAATTATGTGCCACTTTGTGTTGGTCTATCAGATCAAATCCCCAAAAAATCCATTTACGTTTTTGATTGTAACATGACAAAATGTCAAGGGGGTATGAATACTTATTCAAGGTGTATATATATATATATACACACACACACACACATTATATATATATATACACACACACACACATTATATATATATACACACACACACACGCGCAAAACTCGCCACTTTATTAGATACACCTGCTGTTCAATTGTTTGGTAACACAAATTGCTAATCAGCCAATCACAATGCAGCAATGCATTTAGGCATCTAGACGTGGTGTACACAACTTACTTAAGTTCAAACCGAGCATCAGAATGGGGAAGAAAGGGAATTTAAGTGACTTTGAATGTGACATGGTTGTTGGTGCCAGACAGGCTGGTGTGGGCATTTCAAAAACTTCTGATCTACTGGGATGTTCACACACAACCATCTCTCGGGTTTACAGAGAATGGTCCGAAATAAGAGAAAATATCCAGTGAGCTGCAGTTGTGTGGACAAAAATGCCTGGTTGATGTCAGAGGTCAGATCATAATGGGCAGACTGGTTTGAGATGATAGAAAGGCAACAGTAACTCAAATAATCACTCGTTACAACCAAGGTATGCAGAATACCATCTCTGCATGCACAGCACATTGAACCTTGAAGCAGATGGGCTACAGCAGCAGAAGACCACACCGGGTGCCACTCTTGTCAGCCAATTCACACTGGCTTACCAAAATCGGACATTAGAAGATTGGAAAAACATTGTCTGGTCTGATAAAGCTCAATTTGAGCTGCGACATTCAGATGGTCGGGTCAGAATTTGGTGTAAACAACATGAAAGTATGGATCCATCCTGCCTTGTATCAACGGTTCAGGCTGGTGTTGGTAGTGTAATGTTGTAGGGTATATTTTCTTGGCACACTTTGGGCCCCTTAGTACCAATTGAGCATTGTTTAAATGCCACGGCCTACCTGAGTATTGGTGCTGACCATGTCCATCCCCTTTATGACTACAGTGTCCCCATCTTCTGATGGCTCCTTCCAGCAGGATAATGCACCATGTCACAAAGCTCCAATCATCTCACCACTGGACAATGAGGTCACTGCACTCCAATGGCCTCCGCACTCACCAGATCTCAATCTAATAGAGCACATCATGGATGGGCAGCCTACAAATCTGCAGTAACTGCATGATGTTATCTTGTCAACATGGACCAAAATCTCTAAAGGAATGTTTCCAACAACTTGTTGAATCTATACTATGAAGAATTAAGGCAGTTCTGAAGGCAAAAGGGATCCAACCCAGTACTAGCATGATGTACTTAATAAAGTGGCCGGTGAGTGTATATATGTATATATATATATATATATATATATATATATATATATATATACATACACACACACACACACACACACACACCACGCTGTAAAAAAGGATCCCTTTCAGATTTTTTTTTTTTTGCATATTTGTCACATTTAAATGACTCAGATCATCAAACAAAATGTTAATATTACAAAAGATAACCCAAGTAAATACAAAATTCAGTTTTTAAATGATGGTTTCAAGGCAAAAAAGCTGTCCAAACCTGTCTGGCTTTATGTGAAAAGGTAATTGCCCCTAAACACAATAACTGGTTGTGCCACCCTTGGCCGCAACAACTGCAATCAAGCAATTGTGATAGTTGGCAATGAGTCTTTCTCATTGCTGTGGAGCAATTTTGGCCCACTCTTCTTTGCAGAATTGTTTTAATTCAGCCACATTGGAGGGTTTTCCAGCATGAACGGCCTGTGTAAGGTCATGATACAGCATCTCAACTGGATTTAAGTACAGGCTTTAACTAGGCCACTCCAGAACCTACATTTTGCTTTGTCTGAACCATTTGGAGGTGGACTTGCTGCTGTGTTTCGGATCATTGTCCTGCTGCATAACCCAAGTGCACTTGAGCTTGAGGTCATGAACTGATGGACGGAAATTCTCCTTTAGGATTTTCTGGTAGAGCTCAGAATTCACGGCTCCATCAATTATGGTAAGTTGTCCAGGTCCTGAAGCTGCAAAGCAGCCCCAGACCATCACGCTACCACCACCATGTCTGACTGTTGCTATGATGTTCTTGTTATGAAATGCTGTATTAGTTTTATGCCAGATGTGATGTGACGGACACCTTCCAAAAAGTTATATTTTTGACTCATCAGTTACATAGTTACATAGTTAGTCAGGTTGAAAAAAGACATGTCCATCCAGTTCAACCTTAAAAACAAATAAATAAAATAAAAAATAATCGTACAATCCAAATACCCAATTTTATGCCCACAATTGATCCAGAGGAAGGCGAAAAAAAAACCCCAGCAGAGCATGCTCCAATTTGCTACAGCAGGGGAAAAAAATTCCTTCCTGATCCCCCAAGAGGCGATCGGATTTTCCCTGGATCAACTTTACCTATGTTAGTACCCAGTTATATTATGTACATTCAGGAAAGTATCCAGGCCTTTCTTAAAGCAATCTACTGAGCTGGCCAGAACCACCTCTGGAGGGAGTCTATTCCACATTTTCACAGCTCTAACTGTGAAGAAACCTTTCCGTACTTGAAGATGAAATCTCTTTTCCTCTAGACGTAAAGAGTGCCCCCTTGTCCTCTGGGTTGACCGTACAGAGAACAACTCAACACCACGTTCACTATATGGACCCCTAATATATTTGAACATGTTGATCATATCCCCCCTTATTCTCCTCTTCTCAAGAGTGAATAAATTCAGTTCCTCTAATCTTTCCTCATAGCTGAGTTCCTTCATGCCTCTTATCAGTTTGGTTGCCCTTCTCTGCACTTTCTCCAGTTCCCCGATATCCTTTTTGAGAACTGGTGCCCAAAACTGAACTGCATATTCCAGATGAGGTCTTACTAATGATTTGAACAGGGGCAAAATGATATCTCTCTCTCTGGAGTCCATACCTCTCTTAATACAAGAAAGGACTTTGCTCGCTTTGGAAACAGCAGCTTGGCATTGCATGCTATTATTGAGCTTATGATCTACCAAAACCCCCAGATCCTTCTCCACTATGGATTCCCCCAGTTGTACTCCCCCTAGCATGTATGATGCATGCGTATTCTTAGCCACCAAGTGCATAACTTTACATTTCTCAACATTAAACCTCATCTGCCACATAGTCGCCCAATTAGACAGTGTATTGAGGTCGGCTTGTAAATTGGAGACATCCTGTAAGGACGTTATTCCACTGCATATCTTGGTGTCATCTGCAAAGACAGAAATGTTACTTTTGATCCCAGACCAAATATCATTTATAAAGATGTTAAAAAGTAAGGGTCACTGAACCTTGGGGTACACCACTGATAACCTTAGACCATTCAGAGTAAGAATCATTAATCACTACTCTCTGAATTCTGTCTTTTAGCCAGTTTTCTATCCATTTACAAACTGATATTTCCAAACCTGTAGACTTTACCTTACACATGAGCCGTGTGTGGGGAACTGTATCGAACGCTTTTGCAAAATCTAAGTATACCACGTCCACCGCCACCCCTCTGTCCAAGTATACCATGACCACCACCACCCCTCTGTCCAAGGTTTTACTTACCTCCTCATAAAAAGAAATCAGATTTGTCTGACAACTTCTGTCTTTCATGAATCCATGTTGTCTGTTGCTTAAAGTGTTTTTGTTCAGCAAGAACTCGTCTATGTGGTCTTTTATTAAACGCTCCAGTATCTTCCCAGCTATAGAAGTTAAGCTAACAGGTCTATAGTTACTTGGTAAAGACTTTGATCCCTTTTTAAATATAGGCACCACGTTCGCCCTGCGCCAATCCAGTGGGACTATTCCCATCATTAATGAGTCCCTAAAAATTAGATACAATGGCTCTGAAATTACAGAGCTCAATTCTTTTAGGATCCGTGGGTGGATGCCATCAGGGCCAGGTGCTTTATCCACCTTTATTCTGTCTAAATATTTCTGGACCATATCACTTTTGAGCCATTGTGGATCATTTGGGGCTGTGTCACTATCACCCCCATTATGGACATGCGCTCCCCCATGCTCTTTTGTGTACACAGAGCTGAAGAAAGTATTTAATAAATTAGCCTTCTCTTTGTCCCCAGTCACCCACTCTAGATTATTTTGTAAAGGGCCTACATGCTCAGACTTGACCTTTTTACTATTAATATATTTGAAGAATTTTTTGGGGTTTGTCCTACTATCTTTTGCAATCTGTCGTTCGTTTTGAATTTTTGCATCCTTGATTTCCTTTTTACATATTCTGTTAAATTCTTTGTAACATTTAAATGTCACTAGTGATCCTTCATTTTTATATTTTTTAAAAGCTCTTCTCTTATAGTTTATAGCTTTTTTTAACTTTGGCTGTGAGCCACATAGGTTTTGTTTTTAGCCTTTTAAACTTATTGCCCATGGGAATATACTTTGCAGTGAGGTCCCAAACAGTCTTTTTGAAGAATTCCCATTTCCGTTCTGTGCCCATTGAAGCAAATATTCTCTCCCAGTCTAAGTCCTGGAGAGCAGCCCTCATCCTTGGAAAATTTGCTCTCTTGAAGTTAAGTGTTTTTATCTTACCCGTATGTATTTCTTGTTTAGCGCTAACATCAAAGGAAATCATGTTATGATCACTGCTACTCAGGTGTTCCTTTATCTGGACATTAGTAATAAGCTCTGCATGGTTTGAGATTACCAGGTCCAACAGAGCTTCATTCCTAGTTGGGGCCTCAATAAACTGGACCATAAAATTGTCCTGTAATAGGTTTATCATTTTTTGCCCTTTAACTGTCCCAGCAGTGCCATTACTCCAGTCAATTTCTGGGTAGTTAAAATCCCCCATTATTATCACTGTCCCAGCCCTTGCAGCGCTTTCCATCTGTGCAAGGAGCTGAGTCTCCACCTCCTCATTAACATTGGGTGGTCTATAACAAACTTTGAACTACACCCATCTAAATGCAGTTCCACCCATAATGCTTCAGACTCATCACACTCTCCATCCACCAGGTCCTCTTTCACACTTGCTTTGAGATCACTTCTCACATAGAGACAGACCCGCCACCTTTCCTTTTTACCCTGTCTCTCCGAAAGAGTGCATAGCCAGGAATATTAATAGCCCAGTCATGTGAGGATTGAAGCCAAGTTTCAGCAATACCTATTACATCATAGCTCTCCTCATGCACCACAGCTTCCAACTCACCTGTTTTGCTTGGCAGACTTCTGGCATTGGTGTACAAACACTTTAATGCATTATTACATTTTGCTCTGGTGTTTTTCATATTTTTAGTAGTACAAATTGCCCTATAGTTTTCAATGGCTGTTTGCAACATGGGAAATTTCTTGTCACCTGCCATATCCCACCCCCCATCTATCCCCATTCCACCCTCCATTAATGTCTGACCCCTAACTGACCTGTCTGCCCAATGTAATTCTGGTTCACCCTCCCCCCTCAAGTTCATAGAATATTTTCCTAAAAGTCTTGAGGATAATGAGGATAATTAAGATGTTCTTTTTGGTCAGCAGTGGCTTTGACCTTCAAACTCTCCCATGGATGCCATTTTTTCCCAGTCTCATTCTTATTGTTGAATCATGAACTCTGATCTTACCGAGGCAAGTGAGTCCTGCAGTTCTTTAGATGTTGTTCTGGGTTCTTTAATGACCTCCTGAATGAGTCGTCGTTGTGCTCTTGGATAGTGATGGACGAACTTCCGACGGGACGTTTTATGCGATCCGCAAACGTGCTAAATGTTCGCGAACCGCAAGATTCGCGGCGGACCCCATTCACTTTAATGGCAGGTGAACCTTAAAAACCTACAGGTCATATTTTCAGCCACAAAATACTTACTATCTGTGCACACATAGTCCCACCACATGGACACTGACATAACAGAAGTATTACGTGAATCTGGGATCGACAATGACAAGCATTCTTTTTTATCTATGAAATTTTGACAATTCAGGAGCGCATGAAGGCCATGGAGGAGAGACAAGGTCAGGCCAGGCTATGAAGGGGGTGCAGGAGATGATCAGTGCCACAGTCAGGACAGCGCAGTCCTGTGCCAGTGTCCCAGTCTGCCAACCTGTGCTTGAGCCCCTCCCTCTGCCCAGCCCTTACCCCCACCTATGCAGGGCTCCACTGCGGTGGTCCGGAGGTGCCAGTCCAGTGCTGATCCTCAGCCATGGTGCTGGCACTGCCTGCTGATTGGCTTCTCCGCTGCTATCTCCCTCACTGTCTGAAACCAGCACCATGATAGAGACTGAGCACTGACACCAGCATCATGATAGAGAGCACTGACACCAGCACCGTGATAGAGAGCACTGACACCAACACCGTGATAGAGAGCACTGACACCAGCACCGAGATAGAGAGCACGGACACCAGCACCGAGATAGAGAGCACGGACACCAGCACCGAGATAGAGAGCACGGACACCAGCACCGAGATAGAGAGCACGGACACCAGCACCGAGATAGAGAGCACGGACACCAGCACCGAGATAGAGAGCACGGACGCCAGCACCGAGATAGAGAGCACGGACACCAGCACCGAGATAGAGAGCACTTCTGCAATTTGCCACTTCGGCTCAAGCCTGTTGCTCCTGCCCTACCACTACCACCCCTGCAGAAGGGCCTGCCTCTTCCTCTGCCTGTAATTTTTAAATGACCCTGTGACAAAAGTGTCTAGAGAAGTGCTGTATATGGGGAAGAAGGTATATAACACCCCGCTTCAATCTGTCATTTTGGGGGGCCACTAGTCTATCACACCAGTTATAATACTTTTTTTTAATTGCGTTGGTCACTCTTTATAGTATCGCTGCAAAACCGCTCAGCAGTCACAATGCTGCACAGTGGAAATGCACTATAGTATGCTTTCTATATGTGCAAGTATTTTATACGTGTATTACACCACTATATACTGCACACCAAATAGTACACTTATACCAGTCCTTAAAAGGACCTTTGTGGACCTAATAGTAGCTAGCTAGTGAATTGCAGACTGTCCCTGCTCCAAAAACCAAACTGTCCCTACACTGAGAAACGACAGCTGCAGAATCGGTCAGCAGCACTGCATGCAGTGCACTATAATATGCTTTCTATATTTGAAAGAAAGTATATTATACGTGTATTACAACCCTATATACTGTACACCTATACCAGTCCTTAAAGGGACCTTTGTGGACCTAATAGTAGCTAGCTAGTAGCTAGTGAAATGCAGACTGTCCCTGCTCCAAACTGTCCCTCCCTACACCGAGAAAAGACAGCTGCAGAAATCAGTCAGCACTGCAGTGCACTATATTATGCTTTCTATATTTGAAAGAAAGTATATTATAAGTGTATTACAACCCTATATACTTGTACACCTATACCAGTCCTTTAAAGGACTTTTGTGGACCTAATAGTAATAGCTAGTGATTAAACTATTAAACGGTAGGGGGTATGTCCATGTGCTGAAATGTCTCAATTGGCTGTCCTGTACCCCATGATGGATGTGTCATGGGTCAAAGTTCTTCACAATGTAAACAAATATGTCAGCCGCGAACAGCGCCAGAAGTCCGCCAGTTTGGCCAATCGCGAACGAGCAAAGTTCGCCGTGAACCGAACGCCGGACGAACCACAAGGCCATCTCTACTCTTGGAGTCATTTTAGTTGGCTGGCCACTCCTGGGAATGTTCACCACTGTTCCAAGTTTTCTCCAATTGTGCATAATGGCTCTCACCATGGTTCACTGGCGTTCCAAAGCCTTATAAATGGCTTTGTAATCCTTTCCAGACTGATACATGTCAATGACTTTGTTTTTCATCTGTTCTTGAATTTCTTTAGCTCACGGCATGATTTGTTGCTTTTTGTGATCTTTTAGCGTGCTTCACTTTGTGATTCAACAGGTCTGGCAGTAATCAGGCCTGGGTGTGGCAAGTGAAATTTAACTCAACTTTCCAAAAAATTGTGGTTAATCACAGTTCATTCATGATTCAGCGTGGGGGGGAAATAACTTTTTCACATAGGGCCAGGCAGGTTTGAACAGATTTTTTTCCCTGAATAAATGAAATAATAATTTAAAAACTGCATCTTGGATTTACTCGGGTTATCTTTGTATAATATTAAAAAATTTTGATGATCTGAATCATTTAAAGTGTGAGAAAAAAATGCAAAAAAATAAATAAAAAATCAGGAAGGGGACAAATACCCTTTCACAGCACTCATATAAATATACAGTGGTGTGAAAAAGTGTTTGCCCCCTTCCTCATTTCCTGTTCCTTTGCATGTTTGTCACACTTAAGTGTTTCGGAACATCAAACCAATTTAAACAATAGTCAAGGACAACACAAGTAAACACAAAATGCAATTTGTAAATGAAGGTGTTTATTATTAAAGGTGAAAAAAAATCCAAACCATCATGGCCCTGTGTGAAAAAGTGATTGCCCCCTAAACCTAATAACTGGTTGGGCCACCCTTAGCAGCAACAACTGCAACCAAGCGTTTGCGATAACGTGCAATGAGGCTTTTACAGCGTCCTGGAGGAATTTTGGCCCACTCATCTTTGCAGAATTGTCCTAATTCAGTTACATTAGAGGGTTTTCGAGCATGAACGGCCTTTTTAAGGTCATACCACAACATCTCAATAGGATTCAGGTCAGGACTTTGGCTAGGCCACTCCAAAGTCTTCATTTTGTTTTTCTTCAGCCATTCGGTGGTGGACTTGCTGGTGTGTTTAGGATCATTGTCCTGCTGCAGAACCCAAGTTCGTTTCAGCTTGAGTACACGAACAGATGGTCGGACATTCTCCTTCAGGATCTCTTGGTAGACAGCAGAATTCATAGTTCCTTTTATCACGGCAAGTCTTCCAGGTCCTGAAGCAGCAAAACAGCCCCAGACCATCACACTACCACCACCATATTTTACTGTTGGTATAATGTTCTTTTTATGAAATGCAGTGTTCCTTCTACGCCAGATATACTTGGACACACACCTTCCAAAGAGTTCCACTTTTGTCTCATCGGTCCACAGAATGTTGTCCCAAAAGTCTTGGGGATCATCAAGATGTGTTGTGGAGAAATTGAGACGAGCTTTGATGTTCTTTTTGCTCAGCAGTGGTTTTCTCCTTGGAACTCTGCCATGCAGGCCATTTTTGCCCAGTCTTTTCCTGATGGTGGAGGCATGAACGCTGACCTTAACTGAGGCAAGTGAGGCCTGCAGTTCCTTGGACGTTGTTGTGGGGTCTTTTGTGACCTCTTGGATGAGTCATCGCTGCGCTCTTGGGGTAATTTTGGGCGGCCGGCCACTCCTGGGAAGGTTCACCACTGTTCCATGTCTTCGCCATTTGTGGATAATGGCTCTCACTGTGGTTCGCTGGATTCCCAAAGCTTTGGAAATGGCTTTATAACCCTTTCCAGACGGATAGATCTCAATTACTTTCTTTCTCAATTGTTCCTGAATTTCTTTGGGTCTCGGCATGATGTGTAGCTTTTAAGGATCTTCTGGTGGACCTTACTGTGTCAAGCAGCTCCTATTTAAGTGATGCCTTGATTGTGAACAGGTGTGGCAATAATCAGGCCTGGGTGTGGCTAGAGAAATTTAACTCAGGTGTGGACAACCACAGTTATAGTATGTTTTAACAAGGGGGGCAATCACTTTTTCACACAGGGCCATGATGGTTTGGATTTTTTTTCACCTTTAATAATAAACACCTTCATTTACAAATTGCATTTTGTGTTTACTTGTGTTGTCCTTGACTATTGTTTAAAATGGTTTGATGTTCCGAAACACTTAAGTGTAACAAACATGCAAAGGAACAGGAAATGAGGAAGGGGGCAAACACTTTTTCACACCACTGTATATATATATATATAATGTGTGTGTGTACTGTATATATATATATATATTTTTTTTTTTTATACTGTATATAGTATTTATTTCAAATTTTTACACCGTTCTTATGATTTCAAGACATGTAATCTTTTGCACCCTCAGAGAATTCAAAATTCCCATCAACTTCTGTAAAGTCACTAAAATTCTAAAATTCCTCCGTGCCACCCTCCCTCTTCCTCTTAATTACAGATCCAGTTTTCACTAAACCCGTAGGTACACTTACATCTGTTTTATCACCTCATTCATAAGAAAACCTGATTAGACTCCGCTAGGACAGATTGCAAATGGCACTGCAGTTTCAGCTCAACTGTCTCCGCGTTCCGTATTCTCTCCCACCCCATCGCTGTTACCAACGCACGTTCACTTTGATTTTCTGTGTTAATTGCTTGAAGGATAATTATGAAAAATGTCATAATGTTTTTCACACACAGAAACAGAATCACGCAGCACACCTTATCTGCCTGGATGCCAATACCTCAATGAGGAGGCTTTAAATGAATTTTCCAGACGACATTTGAGTGTACTAATTAATCAGAAAGTTGGACCCGGGTCCAGAATAAAAAGACAAGCAAGACAGAAGACTGAGCATTCATCCTCCTTCTCAAGTCCCGATGCAGCAGGTCATAAAATGTGACCTTTGTATTATACAATGCACCAGACCAAGAGCAATGATATGTGGCTTTACAGGATTGAAGGCTAAGCACGCAACGAATATCCCGGAGTGCTTCAGGGCTAAAATTATCCACTTGTTTTAAAGGAGAAAAAAAAAAACAGACTACAAATAAGCAGCCATTAAAATAGTTCAGTATAACTGTAGCGATGTAGTATTTTTTCAAATTTTTGTTTTGTATTTTTCTGATTTGTACTAAGCTTTTGTCTGCTGAATGTTGTATCTAATAATTTCCTCAAATCATGGAGATTATCATCCAGCCCATTGCAAGCCCCTTAGAAGAGAGCATTCTGGTGTGATTTTGGGCTCCCAGCTCTGCCAGAGGGCACATTTACATGACCTGTGCCCCCCGGAAGCATCAGAGGCCAGGGCAAGGGGGTTTACAAAAAAAAAAGGACTTTCCATTTGACATGGAAGGTGCACTTGAAGGATGTTTAATGCCTGAAAAGTCAGCAGGCTTGGAAGGCCTAGTAATGCATGCTGGGAGAGTTATGAAATATGTGAGGCATTTCCTGGCACATGGTCTTCCCCTTGGGCTTCTACTCTGTGAGGATGTTGCTGTAATACCTGTCTTATCCCTAGGCCTTTGAACCTATGGTTTTAGAGTGCTGCTATGGTCTCCATTCTTGGGAGGAACTCTTGAAGATACTGGCCATGAAGTTCTATGTGGACCTATGGGAAGTAAACTGCTACTGTTACCCACAATGGGGTGGTGAGTGACTGACTTAGTTGGAAAGTTGGGAATTTTTCCCATTGACTATTAACGTAAGAAGCACTGTTCCCACTGACTACTAGTGGGACCCTTCTCTCACTGATCATCAGTGTAAGCAAGTCCTTCTCCTAATAGTCACCAATGCAAGGTGAATTTGGGCAACTGACCACCAATCAGAAGGGTCCTTTCTTCTCTGGCCACCAATGTAAGAAATCCTTTTGCTGGCCACCAGTATACAATAGACCTTCCTCACCACCCTTAACGTAAGCCCACGTACACACGGTCAGAGATTTTGCCAACCAAATCCGTCGGATTTTGCCCGTCGGATTTAGTCCGACGGATTGTGTCCAAAACTGTTGCATACACACGGTCGGGCCAAGTTGGCGAAAAATACGATCTTTCAGAACGTGATGACGTAATTTCGTTACGATGGGACTACATTCAGGCTAGTAGCCAATAGCTTTGATGTAGGAATTTGATCTGAGCATGCGTGGCACTTGGTCCGATGAAAATGCTCTACACATGATCGGATTAGGTCCGTCCGGCCCAGTTGGTCGGGAAATATTTCCAACATGTTGGAAAATTGGGTCAGACGGAGATTCGGACAGAATCAGTCCGATGCATACCACACACAGTCGGATTATGTGACGACACGGTCCAATAAGACTCATTCCGACAGATTCTCCGACCGTGTGTACAAGGGCTTAGAGATCCTTTCACTGACCTTCAATGTTCAAGAGCACTTTTTCACTGATCATTCATGTAATAGGGCATTTCTCTACTGAGCACCAGTTGAACAATACCATTTTAACTATTTGTGATTTATTTCAGTTATTTACTACCAAAATATAATTTTATCATATGGAGTGGATGTCAAAGATGCTTGTAATTGGTTGAAGGTTCTTTATATGGGTGACTCGATTAATATGCTGCTTGGAGTCCTGTATGCCAATCTTATTGGTTTCTCGGGGAGTATTTAAGGCCCTAGTAGGAGGGACAGTGATTGGGAGTAAAGAAGACCTTATGTGAAGAGGGCCCCATTTCTCTTGAAAACATTTGTGCCTGTATGTAAGCGCTGGCTGACTGTGCTTTTTCCTATGGAGGAAAGTGATGGGCTCCTCCCTCAGAGAACTGATTCATAAGGGAAACTTAAAGTCAGAGACTATGGCCCTGGTGCCCAACACATGGCCTGCTGGATCTCTGTTTGCAGCCACGGGGCTGTTGGGCACCATATAGAAAGCAGAGAGTCAGCTGGGTGCTGGAATGCTCGCTTTGTTCCAGCACCCAATACTGAAAGAGAGATTGTACTGCAAGTGGACTTGTCTCTACCTAAAGTCCCAGCCTGGGGAGAGAGAAAGCGGTGCCAGAGCCTTTGATCAGGTAAGAGGGATGGAGGTTAAAGTGATAGTGAACTGCAAAAAAAAAAACAACTGGGCCCCCTGTACCCCCGTTTGGCAGTCAAACATAAAGTCAGGAAGATATCGTATATAGAAATAATAACACTTCAGAGGTAGACAGCAGGACAACCAATTGGTGTGCTTTGCTTTTCTTATCATACAGGATTGCTAAAAGTAGAACTAAGGGGCATAATGCACCATCAATATAACAGAAGGACCGTTAGGTGTCTGAGAACTCCAATTAGGCCAGTCTAGCCATTAGTAAGTATGTAGGCAATTCCATAAGAATTGGCTACCAAAGGAAGGCCTTCTGTAGCCCCCACCGAAGAGCTGTGTCAGCATTCCCAGCCAATGATAGTGGAAGATGACACCCATGCCTGCCACACTTTAATATTTTTTTTGGGGCAACCTCTGAACAGGTTACTAGCTTTATAGTAGAAAATCATGGCGTTCACCAGCCCTTTCAAAAGTGGATGGTAGGGGCCTATGGTTTCCTCCAATTTAAGATGTTGGCTTTACAAAAATAAAACAGAAGTAACGTATTTATCGGCGTAAAAACACGCACTTGTGTATAACACGCACCCTAATTTTAAGAGGGAAGTTTCAGGAAAAAAAGCATTTTTAAAATAAACAACTTTGAGGCAAATTAAGGGTCAGTGCCCATCAATGTCGATCTGCAGCCTGATAATTGTCCATTTGCAGACTAAATAAAGTCCTCAATGCAGCCAAAACAAATCAATACAGCCCGATTATTGTCCTTAATGAAGTATAAAAAAGTCATCAATGCAGCATGATAAATGCCTTTATTTAAACTGTCTTCAATTAAACTGCCTTCAATATTAAAATGCATTCATTTGCAGTCTCACCATCTCTCTTTCCAACAGCCTGAAATCAGGAAATAACTGAGCCGTCATATCCTCTCCACTCGGCTCCTTGCCTTTCACTCACACAGTCCCGCCTCCGCCATCGGCTCCTGTGATAGGCAGAACACTGGTCCAATGCCGGTGGCGGAGGCGGGACTGTGTGTGTAACGTCATGTCCTTTCCACTCGGCTCCTTGGCTTTCACTCGGCTCTCCCCGTCACACACATACACACAGTCCCGCCTCCGCCATCGGCTCCTGTGATAGGCAGAACACTGGTCCAATGCCGGTGGCGGAGGCGGGACTGTGTGTGTGTGTGTAACGTCATGTCCTTTCCACTCGGCTCCTCGGCTTTCACTCGGCTCTCGCCGTCACACACACACAGTCCCGCCTCCGCCATCGGCTCCTGTGATAGGCAGAACACTGGTCCAATGCCGGTGACGGAGGCGGGACTGTGTGTGTGTGACGGAGAGAGCCGAGTGAAAGCCGAGGAGCTGGAGTGGAGAGAACATGACAGCTCGGTGAGGTACGCTATCGGCGTATAACACGCACCCCTGATTTTCCCCCGATTTTCAGGGGGAAAAAGTGCGTGTTATACGCCGATAAATACGTTACATTAAGTAAGGTTCTATGTGCCGTAGATGGTACAACTCTCTCCACCAGGCCCAATACGCATGTGGATATTGTCAACTGTACTGGAATGGCCAATACATCCATGATATGCTTTGTCACTTGCAACCAAAAGTTTTGGCTTAGTGGACGGAACTGTCACGATCAGGGGTCAGGCTCGAAGACCAATTGCTATAGCAGTTGCAGGACTACCACTAACCAGCAGGATAGGTACACAGGCAGTCACCCTGGCAAATGTCACAGGCTCACCTGAGGTGCGGAGTCTAAGTACTGACCGGGTGTTCCCCAGAGCTCCTAATGGTGGAGATGGATTTAGCTGCGTGTTAGTACCAGGTCGCGGTCCTCAGCATCACCCCACCAGGAGGCGAACAAGCTGTCAGTAAACAAGCCAAAAGGTCTGTAACGAGTTGTATAAGGTTGGGATCAGGCGGAAGCGTAATCGTGGAATAAGCCAAGGGTCGATAATGAGCAGTAGCAAATATAAACAGCAGCAAGGAAGACACAAGCGAGATACAGGCTGGAGATAGCACAATATTCTGGCAAGGAGGAAGTGCAGAGACATGGCTTATATCAGAAAGTTCGTGGGAGGAGCAAAGAGTTCAAGGTTCAGCCGAAATCAAGATACAAGGCAGGGTTGTCTAAAGGATATGACAAGGCACTGTCCAGCATCTCATCTCGCTCAGTGAGAAGATTCATTGCTAGACATAGCTGAGGTCTCAGGTTAAAGTCCAGGTCCTGACAGTACTCCCCTCCTCCCAGGACGTCTACTGGACATCTTAGGGCCCAGTTTGTGAGGGATCCTCTGGTGGAATTCTCTTGTTAATCTAAGAGCATGAACATTCTGCTCAGGCTCCCAAGAATTTTCTTCTGGCCCATATCCTTTCCATTGAACCAGATATTGCAATTTGTTCCTATAGATCCTGGAATCAAGAATTTTCTCCACCACATATTCTTCTTCACCCTGTACCTTAACAGGTGGAGGGGGTGGAAGAATTCTTCCCGAAAAAGTATTTTCGTGAAAAGGTTTGAGTAGCAATATGTGAAACACAGGGTGAATCTTCATACTGGCTGGAAGTTTTAGGCGAAAGGCGACTGGGTTGATCTGGGCCGAGACCTGGAAAGGTCCCACAAACTTTTGTCCCAACTTTGCAGATGGAACATGAACCTTCAGATTTTTAGTAGATAACCAAACTTGATCACCCACATGAAAGGTAGGAAGTGCTCTGTGATGTCTATCACATGCAGCTTTCTTGTAACTTTCCTGAGCTTCCCTCAAAGTCTCGATCAATTTCTCCTGGATCTCCTGTAAAGTAGTTAATCTGTTGGTAACAGCAGGAATCTGAGTTGAGATAGGGAAATCAGGGATAAAAGCTGGATGATGGCCGGTATTTAGGAAAAAAGGGGTCTGAGAGGTGGAGCTATGTTTAGAATTATTATAAGCAAACTCTGCTGTAAGAAGATAGTCCACCCAGTCATCCTGAAGATAATTAGCAAAACATCAAAGTACTGCTCTAACATTTGATTGGTCCTCTCGGTCTGACCATTACACTGAGGATCAAAAGCAGAAGATAGATTAAATTGTTACTCTAACTCTTTATTCCCAATATCATAACTTCTTTCGGCTGAAGACATTAATTGAGAGAAGTAAGCACAAGGATGAAGCTGCATCTTTTCACCACGTCGTTAAGAGAGGAAAGCTCCCATGGCAGAGTCAGAAGCATCCACTTCCACTATAAAAGGTAATTCAGGATTGGGATGTACCAATACTGGTGAAGAAGTAAAAAGAGTTTTTAACTTTCCAAAAGCAGCCGGTGCCTCAGATGACCACACAAAGGGCACCCCTTTCTTTGTTAGTTGGGTAATTGGAGCTATCACCTTAGAGAAGTTCCTTATGAATTTTCTGTAAAAGTTGGCAAACCCAACAAATCGTTGGATTTCCTTAATGTTTCCAGGGGCAGGCCAATCTACCACTGCTTTAATCTTCTCAGGATCCATGCTCACTCCATCTGCAGAAATAATATACCCTAAGAACTGGATCTGGGCTTGTTCAAACTCACACTTCTACAGTTTTATGTAAAGTCGATTCTGCCTTAATCTTTCAAAGACAGTGCAAATATGCTTGTGGTGCTCTTCCAGATTATCGGAAAAGATAAGGATGTCATCCAGATAAGCAATGACAAATTGGTCCAACAGATCTCGAAAAACATTGTTTATGAAGCGTTGAAAGGTTGCAGGGGCATTGCAGAGACCAAAAGGCATGACCAAGAACTCAAAATGCCCATATATGGTTCTAAAGGCGGTTTTCCATTCGTCTCCTGGATGAATACGGGCCGTGTTATATGTTTTGTAAACACTTTGGAAGAACAAAGTCTTTCCAACATTTCTGAGATCAAGGGGAGTGGAAAACGGTTTTTAATAGTGACCTTATTTATGTGCCTGTAATCAATGCATGGACGCAAGGTGGAGTCTCTCTTTTCAACAAAGAATAGGGCTGCTCCTGCAGGAGATGTTGAGTGTCTAATAAAACCCTTCTCTAAATTTTCATCAAGCCACTCCCTGAGCACTTTTAATTCAGGTTCTGACAGATTAAAAATGTGTCCGAAAGGTATTTCAGCCCCTGGTAGCAGCTCACTGGGGCAATCGTATGGGTGGTGAGGAGGCAATTGATCTGCATTTTTCTTATCACAGACATCCTGGAACGCATGGTATTGTGGAGGCAAGTTGTGATATGACTGGGTAGTTACCACACCAACTTGCAATTCCTTGACCAGCGGAGAACTTGTTTGGTGGGATTCCCTACAGTGTTCCTTGCAGTGGGAAGATGTGAAATCTATGGTCCAGTTGATAGAGGGATTGTGAGTGGAGAACCAAGGAATGCCCAAAATGATGGGAAATTTGGGTGATGCGATCAACTGAAAGCTGATGGTCTCACGATGGTCAGCCTCAAACTGGGTTACCAGAGGAACTGTTTTATGGGTAACAGGTTCTGAGGATAAGGGTGAACCATCAACTGTCTCCATCTCAATAGGAGCAGATGTATTTCTGGCTTGAATGTTATTGCGGTGGGCAAACTCTATGTCCATGAAGTTTCCTCCAGCCCCAGAGTCCAGCATAGCAGAGCAGGGGATTTCACGGCCCTCAGAAATAAGCTTAATAGGGATGACAAAATGAGACAGTGGAGAATTTACTTAATTTTCTTTGAGAATCAATGGGGAGATAGACTGGGTAATAGAATTGATTTGTTCAGACAGGATCACAACAGTCGCCGCAATTGTTCTTCTAACCTTGTTAGGAC
Organism: Lithobates pipiens; assembly: GCF_037356315.1. NCBI lineage: Eukaryota > Metazoa > Chordata > Amphibia > Anura > Ranidae > Lithobates > Lithobates pipiens. Next base: position 24,690,187 of record NW_027507789.1, read on the forward strand.
AGTTTAAAGTCTCCACAATATAGACAGAGGTTCTCTGAAAGTCTTTATTTTTCCTGAAAAGAAATGGATCTCTTAATTGCATCAACCTGCATAGGTTCAGCTGTGTCAGAATCTGGAGAAACTCTTGGATCCTTCTGCACAAACAGACTAGCAGAGAAACGCATGCCACCATTACGTCCAAACATTGCCAGCCTCTCCTTCCTCCTTTCTGTAAGCCTCTGATCAACTCGGATACATAGTTGGATGAAGGCTTCAAGATCATTAGGAGTCTCTACTCTGGCAAGCTCATCATTTTACCTGTTCAGAAAGCCCTTGGTGGAACTGACTTTTTTGCGCTGCTGGGTTCCAAGTGGTATCTGTCATCCAACGTCTGAATTCAGCTGTGTATTCAGTAACAGAGCGTTTACCCTGCTGTAAACTATGCAACTTTGCTTCAGCCATAGCGCAGCGGTTGGGATCATCAAAAACTTGATTAATCGCATCTTCGAAAGTCTGGAAATTATTCAGCATGGCATTGTTCGATATAGGGGTAGGCCCAGGCTAGAGCTTCCCCAGTCAGGAGGTTGATAACAAACATTACCTTCTGTCTTTCAGAAATGAATGCAGTGGGTCGCATTTGTAAATAGATGTGACACTGGTTAAGAAAACTTCTGTAATGGTGGCGATCGCCATTAAACTTGGGTCAGTGAGGCATATGTGCATTAGTATCATCTCAGGAATGTAGATCCAGCAATTGTTTTGTTAGAACACAGATCTCTTTGTGCTGCTCCTTCACCACACCTTGCAGTACGGAGAATTTTTCTTGGTGACACCAAACTCCTGCAGCTCTGCAATTTGCTGCCTGAACGGAGCCACAGCATTTGCTATAGCGGCCTCCATGTTTTGGGCCAGAATATTCTGTCACGATCAGGGGTCAGGCTCAAAGATCAATTGCTATAGCAGTTGCAGGATTACCACTAACCAGCAGGATAGGTACACAGGCAGTCACCCTGGCAGATCACACAGGCTCACCTGAGGTGCGGAGTCTAAGTACTAACCGGTGTTCACCAGAGCTCCTAATGGTGAAGATGGATTTAGCTGCGTGTTAGTACCAGGTCGCAGTCCTCAGGATCACCCCACCAGGAGGTGAGCAAGTTGGGGTTCAGTAGCGGATGAGCAGGTAAGGATCAAACAGAAGCGTGGTCAGTAAACAAGCCAAAAGGTCGGTAACGAGTTGTTGCAGGTTGGGATCAGGCAGAAGCGTAGTCGTGGAACAAGCCAAGGGTTGATAACGAGCAGTAGCAAATAAAAACGGCAGCAAGGAAAACAGGAGCGAGATACAGGCTGGAGATAGCACAATATTCTGGCAAGGAGGAAATGCAGAGACATGGCTCATATCAGGAAGTTCGTGGGAGGAGCAAAGAGTTCAAAGTTCAGCCAAAATCAAGGTACAAGGCAGGGTTGTCAAAAGGATCTGAGAAGGCACTGTCCAGCATCTCAGATAGCTCAGTGAGAAGATTCATTGTCAGATACAGCTGAGATCCCAGGTTCAAGTCCAGGTCCTGACAAGAACAAAAAAAATATGGAAAAAATCCAGAGGGGAATGAACTTGCTGCCAAAACTGAGCCGACTGGGGGGAGTACATACTGGCCAACCTAGTGGTAGTCAAATTATAGGGCCAAGTCTCAGAGACCCGGGTTCTCATCTGTTACTGATCAACCTCGCATTTCGTGATTACGTCTTTAGAGGGCGTGGTCACGCGATGTACGCTGTAGTCATTTATACTCTATTCTATACAGGAGGAGGCCCGTCATTTCCTCTACAGCGCGGCTCGTCCCTATCCACCTCCTACTAGTCTGGATGGCTGTCTGCAAAGTATGTACTTCCGGTGTTCACATTCCTCCCACCGGTTTCCGGATCAGATGTCCCCAGATATGTAAAATTACTCAGCCATGCATTTTACATATCCGGGGACATCTGATCCGGAAACCTCCTGTATAGAATAGAGTATAAATGACTACAGCGTACATCGCGTGACCACGCCCTCTGAAGACGTAATCACGAAACGCATCAGAGCGTGGTCACGCGAGTAGTGAGGTTGATCAGTAACAGACGAGAACCTGGGTCTCTACACACAGGCAGTGACGAACAAGGTAACCAGCCTGGCAGTGAGAAGCTTGATCTGTACAACTGACATCCATTATACATGCTTTTAATTGATTGTTTTAAAGTAAGTGCATTTGTAAGGGGGGAGACGGGTATTGTTAATAAAGGATATAGCACTATATCAGACCCCTTGCATCTTTTACATGTCCATGTACAATGAGTGCAACATAAACGGAGGAGACAGGAACAGGCAGCTGGATCGCATGCAGCAGAGATAGGCTCATAAGCAGATAGCTTCTGGTGAGCTGCCATTCGTGTGGATACACATAGCGGTGTAAAATGGTGAAGGTGTAGGATTGTCCTCACTCACATCTACACATATGGGAAGATCATCTCTGTGGCGTATGTTGCTTTCACGCAGATAGTTGGAAAGGACTCTGTCACTTTTTTGTGCTGGACTTATTAATGCTGGACTTTGATTCATTCATCCATTTGTTTTAAAGCTCTTAAAGTATGCATGTTGGTTATTAGTAATTATTAAGAAAGTAATATTGCAATGAACCAAGTTTAACTGCATGGTGGGAACAACAGGGGACTGGTAGTTCTATCAATAAGCAGTAAAAGCGCTGTTAGTGTTTGATTTGATGTAATTAGGTCAACCACATTGAGTTATATTACTGTTTTTTATATATAATAGCTACTGTAATTCCAAGTATTATCCCTTGGTGGGAGTTTTAGTCGCATACATGAGCGCTGGGGACAGGTGTATGTACACTAATATTTGAGTAGATACTCCTGTTTTATATTTATAGTCAAACTTATAGTGTTGACTGAGTCTCAGACATCCTCCCAAGCCTCCCTCTGTAGATCAAGAACCACTCTAATATACTTTGAGCTGTAGATATAATATTTACAAGCTGGGGTTCCCTGAGACCTGAACATTTTTCAAGGTTTCCACCATGTTGAAAAGCTTGAGTAAGGGCCGGTTCACACTGGGGGCGATGCGAGGCGACACGACTTGCCTCGCCGCGACCTGACAAGTCGCCCCCGTTCTGTACAATGGAACTGTTCTGAGAGGAGCGCCTCGAGTCGCTCCGACTCAGAAAAAAAGGTTCCTGTACTACTTTTGGGCGACCTCGGGGCGACTTGCATTGACTTCTATACAGAAGTCATTTGCAAGTCGCCGCTGAGGTCGCGGCAGGTCGCGGCGAGGCAAGTCGGTGTCGCCTCGCATCGCCCCCTGTGTGAACCGGCCCTAAGGCTGCTTTAAAGTGGAACTAAACTCTTTTAATCAAAACAAACTATTCTTAATCCTTATGCCACCAGTCTTAGTAAATAGATAGGAAAGTATATTATATTTACTAGTTTTAACCATTTTTTACAACTCTTCCCTGGTATCTGGCCTAGGCCAAGATTTTGCAACAATTTGCATTTTTTAATTGCCCAACATAAACTTCCCCTTCCCCCCCCCCCAAAAAAAGCATAAAAACCGCAAATCGTGGCTAAATTGCAGTAAAGAAAATAAAAACGCGGAAAGCACAGCAAAAAGCACTGAAGAAACTCAAAAGGAACATGCATAGATAGGAATCGAGCTTTAGTCATCAGTGCCACCTCACCAGTGCCCTTCAGTGCCATCTCATCAGTTTTTTAGCAAACAATATAAAAACTTAACAGTGATTAATACCGCCAAAAGAAAGCTCTATTTGTGTGAAAAAATTATAAAAATTTCATAAGTGTGACAACGCTGAAAGTTGAAAATTGGCCTGGTCGGAAAGGGGGAAAAGTGCCCGGTATTGAAGTAGTTAAATAAGAAGGCCAGTGTGGTGGCCTGAATTTATGGGAGGAGCCCAGGGGGTATTTAAGCAGCCCACTCGCCCATGCTCCTTGTCGGCTCCAGTGCACGATAACACGTTCCATTCAGGCCAGGCTGCCTCCCGACAAGCTAGCCCGTATCAGGACATCATCCATGACTTTACCCTTTCACAAGGGTGTACTAAAAGGCAGCTGCAGTCCTTGTTAGGGATGCTCAATTTTGCTACGAGGATTATTCCTCAGGGGCGGTCTTTTATTTCACAGCTCTTGATTTTCTCACTATAGTGCAAGAACCAGATCAAGATCTCAAACTTGACCCAGCTGCGATAGCAGACTTAGCTATGAGGGATGAATGGCATATTGATGTTCATCCCATCAGCATCAGCTCTGTCACCTCAGGTGGTCACGGATGCCACAGCTTCCACAGGCTTTGCGGCAATTTTTGGCCGCCACTGGTTCGCCGAACCTTGACCCCCAGAAATCCTCTTAATCCCTGATTTCACTAGTCTTCATCACTGTTCGAGCTGTATCCCATCGTGGCAGCTGCCCAGGTCTGGGGCCCCACCTGGACAGGACAAATGGTGGTCTACGCTACAGACAATCAGGCCACAGCCAACATCATCAATAAGGGCAGGTCCAAATAGCTTCTTATCATGTCCTTCCTGCACAGGCTGGTGCAGTTGTCACTCCATCACCAGTTTAATGTTCAGTGCAAGCATGTTCCAGGTAAATGCAATATCGCAGCAGAGGGGCTGTCTCAATTTAATTAAATTTTTCCAGCACGAACCTGGAGCCGACCCAACGACTACGCCTGTCCTTGGTCACTGCTAATGATGGTCTGAAGCCACACCTTGCCAACGCAACCCACCGCATTAACCACTCCTTGGCCCGCAACACATCGAAGGCCTATCGCACTTCTTGAAACACCTACTGCAGGTTTTAGACTCTCTCCCCAGAGCAGTGAAAGGTGACGTTAGACACATCCTAGCCTTCACATCGTACTTCCACACACAGCTGGCACTTTCTCACAATATCTTCAGGCTTTACCTAGCCGGAGTCTAGCATTTTTGTCCTTACAGTACCCCAGAAAGCCATCGGTGTTCACAGCAAATTCAGTCAGATCCCTCATACGTGGCACCCAGCAGCACCAGCCCATAGCCCGCGGCAAACACCTACCTATCACAAGTGCTATTTTTAGGGACATGTCTAAAATCCTCACACATTGCCCATTTGGTGTTTTCGTCAGACAATTGGCCATCTAGTTGTCATTCTACGTTTTTTGACCTTTAACGGCAGATACTGCTCAGACGTCACCCGACTCGTATTCAAAACCATTACATCCTTCCTTTTGCAGTCTCCAAAACTCAATAAACCAGTCCCGGGGTTTACATCAGCCTCTTTCAGACTAATAATGCCTGGTGCCCAGTAACGGTACTCGACTGACTACTGTCCCATCTACCCAGCCAATCAGACTGTAGCCCACTGTTGCCTTTTCTGACCTGCTCCCTGAGTGGCAGCCAGTTTATCAGGCACATCAGGGTCCTTCTAGCCATCTTGGGCCTTGACCCCGGTTGGTCGGTTCTCCAGACATTCCTTCCGGATTGGAGCAGCCTCAGCGGCATCCCAGCATGACCATGTGATCAAAAAATTAGGCAGATGGAAGTCTGCTTGCTTCGCCATATACATCCTAAATCCTCAGGTGGAAATGGCACAGGCCTTCACCAAGCTTGCGCAATAATGACAGAACCAATAAAGAGTTACTCCCCTATCTGAGTATTTTTGCCCCCTTTTCTTAGCATACTGACCAGATGACCAAGACACACTTCAGGTCTATTTATGTAGTAAGTCTTGTCACGTGTTTATGTGATCCATATCTGTCTCGGTCATAGGGCCAATATGGTGGCCTGAATTTATGGTAGGAGTCCAAGGGGGGTGGGGTATTAAAGCAGCCCACTCGCCCATGCTTCTTGCCACTTCCAGTGTGTGATACCCAGGGCAGGACTTAGGGTGGTGGGGGCACCTGGGCTTGAGTCACTTTCGGGCCCTACCTTCTATACATTACCGTATTTATCGGCGTATAACGGGCGCCCCGAGTTTAGGAGGGAATTTTAAGGAAAAAAACTTCTAGGAGGGAAGTTTAAGGAAAAAAAAACTTACATTTAAATGCCCATCAATGCAGCCTTGCCCATCCATCTACAGCCTTGTCAGTGTCATTTGCAGCCTTGTCATTGCAGTCTTGAAGTTTAAAAATGGCGCCGCCAAGATACAGAGTCCTGTGTATCTCGGAGGCTCTTAGGTCCTCTCGGCGGCTCTTAGGTCCTCTTGGCGGCTCTCGGGTCCTCTCGCAGTCCCGAGCAGAGCCGAGAGTAGCCGAGTGTACTCGGCTCGGCTCACAGTCACGCCCAGTCCCTGTGTTATGTCCATCATAGGGCGGGACTGGTCGTGACTGTATCTCAGCGGGGCCTGCGGGGCCCCCTATTAGGTGGGGCCCATGGGCTTGAGCCCAGTCAAGCCCAATGGTAAATCCAGCCCTCGTGATACCCTCCCTCCCTTTCCATTTTTCAGGGCACTTCTATGCACATCCTTCCCCATAATCACCCATTACTTATCTTGGGTATGCCCCCTTTTCTTGGCATACCGACCAAATGACCAAGGCAAACTTCAGGTCTATTTATATGGTAAGCCTTGTCGTGTGTTTATGTGATCCATATCTGTCTCGGTCATAGGGCCACGAGCATAAATACCGGTTTCAGATTGTAGTGCTCCCATGTTGAGTTCCGCTTTAAGGCATTTGAGGATAATGCACTCGTACGCATTTCAACAGCGAACAAAGCCACCTGTAAGTGTATACGTAATCCATAGCTCTAGCAGGTGAGGAATTAATCACAAGCCCTCATCCCCGCATTTATCACACAACGTGAAAGGCCCCATCTGGGAGGGAGCAAGATTAGTTTGACTTATCATACATGTCACTATGAGCAATGCGTGACATTTCTTCAGTGACTTTGGGAGAGACTTCTCTCCAAACGGCTGTGCCGAGATGTTACATCAAACAAAGCCTTTGAATCCATCTGTTATCTGTGATCTTTGAGCAGCAGGGGGGAGAATTGGAGCTGCCGTGGCGAGGGATACAGATACGGTAGGATCGTGGCTTGTGTTGTTTAGAAGATGTACGGGTCAGCGCCAAGCGTTCTACAGCCCAGGATGAAAAATGTGTTATCGATAGAGATCTGAACAACTGTTTTGCCACAGTTGCTAACAATTTTAAGGGCAATGATAGCGTATTTTCAGTGAGTTCACATTTTACATTATCATTAATGCATCATTTTTAATGGGTCTTTCACTTTTTAATTTCGTTTTTTGCTGTTCCATTTTTTAAATATATTTCAAAAACAGATTTGTAAATACTCCCCCTAGTGGTGAGCAATGTATCAGTGAACGTGACTACAATTCCCTGCTTAGAAGGGAAACTGGAGTGGTTTATTTTTTTGAGGAGTGGACAAGTTTATAAACTAATGTGCTCTCTTCAGGGAAGCCTATCCTGCCTCCAGCTAATAACTAGACATGTGCACTGCCAAAAAATGTGTTTGTTTTTGTTTCATTTATTTATTTATTTTGTTTTGCGGGTCATTCGTTATAATTGAAATTCGTTATGTTGAATAAATTCGTAACTTTGGAAAAAATTTAATTTGTTGTGTACCCTTCATTTAGATGTGGTACTTGTCATTTGGATCATTCGGAAAAATACAAAGTTCGAAAATCTGAAATCTGAAAATTCTAAAATTTGGACATTTGAAAATCCGAAATAATAACAAATTAACTAATAATAATAACTAACAATTCAATTATAGGTATTGGAATTTCCTTTTAAATTTGGCTGTTAGTAAATGTAACGAATACAATTTTATCCAAAATAATGAATGTCACATCTAAACGAATAGAACGTAACAAATTAATAATAATTAATTCTGTCTCCGTGGTTGTTGATAGGATTTGTACACTGACCAATTAAGCCATAACTGACAATTCAGGGACAAAGGGATGTATTTAGGGACTTTCACAGGGTTGGTGCTTGTGTATAGAGATCGCCATCTGCTGACAACTAGGGATGAGCCGAACACACCCCGGTTCGGTTCGCAACAGAACATGCGAACAGGCAAAAAATTTGTTCGAACTGTTAAAGTCTATGGGACACAAACATGAATAATCAAATACACATAAAAGCCATTGAAAAAAACTGAATGGGATTCCCCCACAGTCCATTACCAGGCCTTTTGGGTCTGGTATGAATATTAAGGGGAACCCCAAACCAAAGTTTAAAAAAAAAATTGCGTGGGGGTCCCCCCAAATTCCATACCAGGCCCTTCAGGTCTGGTATGGATTTTAAGGGGAACCACACGCCAAAAAAAAAAAATGGTCTGGGGGTCCCCACAAAAATCCATACCAGACCCTTATCCGAGCACGCACGAGAGCGCGTACCAGGCCACATGCCCTCAACGTTAAAATCACTGCTCCAGAAAAAACTGGCATTTTTACAACTTTTTTTTGCATGGATACATGTCCCCGGGGGCAGGCCCCGGGTCCCCACACTTTTTATGACAATACCATGCACATAAGCCTTAAAAAGTAGCACTTTTGATTTCTCCCATGGACTTTTAAAGGGTTTTCTCGAATTTGCTGGGAACACCTCAAATTGTTTGCTATTTGGTGAACAGGTGAACACCCGATGTTCGACTCGAACATCGGGCTCATCGCTACTGACAACAAGTGTTAAATATGAAATAATTAAGTTTATTGCATACATTTAGGATAGATTGGTAGAGTGGGGAAGCTCCCACTGTGAATCCTACATTGATCCTTCCCTCGCTATCGATCCTGCCCGATCTACACCCTACCTTCTGGTTGCTGGTCTCCTGCTACACCTGGACCTGATCCTGAGACATGCTGAGCTAATGATGACCCGTAAAGGCAAGGAAGACGTCCCGGCTGCGGCATCCCTAGAGCTCCAAGATGGAGCCTCTAAGCCTCAGTCGCAACGCACACCAGAGTTGTCACGAGAGTGAAGACAACTGTCTAGGATGGGAATTTTGCTTCTTTCGGGAAGAGTTTTCTCTCACTTCCTGTTACATCTTCAAGTCTAGAAGTGAAGGGAAACCAACCAAGCAGGAGACAAGCAGCAAAAAGAAAAAAAAAAAAAAACACCATGATAGGGGTTGTTACTATTTATTATTCAAGAAAGTGAGAAAAAGAGAGGAGAGAAAAGAAGAGCAAGCAGGGGAACGAGAGAGAGAGAGAAAACAAGAGAAAGAAAAAGGAAAGCGAGAGAGAGAAGGAAAGCAAGAGAAAGGAAAGAGAGAGAGAGAGAGAAAAAGAAGGAAACAGAAAGAGAGAGAGAAGGAAAGAAAGAGAGAGAGAGAGAAAACAAGAGAAAGAAAAAGGAAAGCGAGAGAGAGAGAAGGAAAGCACAAGAAAAGAAAGAGAGAGAGAGAAAGAAGGAAACAGAAAGAGAGAGAGAAGGAAAGGAAGAAAGAAAGAGAGAGAGAGAGATTTTTTCTTGACTAGTGTAGTCTGAATGTTCCCCTTATACTATTCCTTACCTATTAGAAACGAGACCACACCATAGGTTGCAGTAAACTGGCCACAACAGCCTTTATTAAACATAACTCAAAATTCACTCCAATAACTTGTAAATATGAAAATATATAAATATATATAAATATATAAATATAAATAACTTTATTAACATTAAACCACATTAAATAACATTAACTGCCCATTCTGGTGATCTCTGACGGTGACCCCACTTAAGCCAATACCAAATCACTGCGGTACACCTGACCAACTTCCCAAAGGCCTCCACCTGTGACCGGTCGGAGACAACTTCCGCCAGTGAACATAACCGTATTCCCTCCAACGTTCAGGAATACCCAGAGGGGCCGATCGTTAGATGAGCCCCCCACACCCTCAGATCCCTTCTGAGTACCTGTCTACCGTCAGAAACCACCAGAAAACACACCGCCACAGCCCGAAAGGGTGACCCCCTCAACCTTGAGGGCCACCCCACACCCGAAGAGCTTTCTGTATCCCCTCCTGTAAACCCAAGGACCAGAGGTCAATCCCCACATCCGACAGGTGAACGCCATCCTGTCGAAGATAAAGCCCCACATTCACCTCCAACTCCCGATGTCGAACCACAATGCCCCCGTTCTGCACCACAAACCGCCCAACCACCTTATTCACCCTTATCCTAGTTTTTTCAATGCTGGCTAAAGACCTAGCCCAACGCCACACCGTCCTGGCCACAATGTCCGACCACACCAAAATGGTGCCCGGGAAAAGGACTCGCAGGCGCAACACATCCGCCTTAATATCTGCCAAAATGTCCTTCACCTTCCGAACGCCCAGGTCATTGCCCCCCGCGTGAACAACCAGCACATCCGGGGGCCTGTCTCTCAAAGCGAAGCGCTCCACCTCCCTCATGACACGCTCCCACCTCATGCCCGGGAACCCCAACCACGTCACCCTGGCCACCCGCCTGGGGATACCCAATTGCCTGCCTGCTGGTAGAGAATCACCTCTCCTGGCCCCCCAGCACACGTACGAATGCCCCAGGATCCAAACGAGGCGTGGAGAACCTCCATCTGGAATGAAAACAAGAGAAATAACACAACAACCAATGGAACGTTACAAGTACAGTACTCCCCTCCCCAGAAATCCCAACAACAAACCACAACACCCCCAGCCGCAACCATCTTACTCCAAGACCAACTGCGGCCGGACATAGGACCGGAACCTCCGGGACTCCCACCTACCAATCCGGCGAACCACCGCCTCCTCCAGCCCACATCGTGCCGCTTCCGTTGCCGCCCCAATCCGGAAAGAGTGGGACGCGTACTCCCGCTCATCCAAACCCACCGCTCTCAGGCATTGCCGGAAAACCGACACAAACTGAAACCGGGATAGAAAAGAGCCCTCCGCATGCACCAAAAAGGGGACTGCCCCCGCAGGCCGCACCGCCCAGAAGGCCCGTACCGCCGCCACCGGGCATACTGCCGAGCCCGGAAGGGCGAGCAGCGTAATCGCCACTCCCTTGCCCCGCTGATCAGTCTTGGATCTACGCAACCGTATACTCACCCGATCCGCAACCACCTGCACATCCTGATCCAACAGACCCCCAGCCACCCGTTTCGAGCGACACACCAACTCCCCTATCCTAAAAGCCCCATAAAATGCCAACGAAAAAGCTGCCGTAAACAGAACGGTCTCGTAAGCAGATGAGCAAACGTCCACCAGCCGAGAACAAATTGCCACCAAATTGTCAAACAACACCGGCCGGCGCGCATCCTGACCCTTCCGATCTCTCCGGTACCCCTTCAACGTTTGCCGCACCCAAAAATCCTTCGTCCCGTCCGGCTCCCCACACAGTTTAAACAAAAAGGCCAACCCAGCCAGCTTCCGCTCAATAGACGCAGGCGACAGACCCGTCTCAATATTCCGGGCCACCCAATACAATACCACCCAGCGCCGGTCGGAGCCCCGACCAGCAACGCCAACTTCCCGCAGGAACGCCCACCATTCCGCCCACACCCTAGAATAAGCGGACCATGTAACCTCACTCAATGACCTTTTTAACCAACCTGCGGCGATTCCAAGGGCAGCTCCCACATCCACCCGGGGCAGGGCGCCCCCGACTCCTCCGCTCCCGGCGCCAGCTGCCGGAACTTGTCCCACTGAAAACGAGAGAGTGAGTCAGCCAAAGAATTCTCCACCCCAGGTATATGCACTGCATAAACGTAAACATTGAGCCGCAAACAGCGAAAAACCAGCTGTCGCAGCAGCCGGATGACAGGGGGCGAGGAAGCAGTCATCCGATTGAGGACCTGAACCACCCCCATGTTGTCGCAATTGATGCGCAACTTCAAATTACGAAACTCCTCCCCCCACAGCTCCAACGCCAACACTATCGGGAATAATTCTAGCAAAACCAAATTGCCCAACAACCCCCGCAACCTCCCAGGAGCGCGGCCAAGGTTCAGCACTCCACCGGCCCCGAAAAAATGCCCCATAACCCGTAGACCCAGCCGCGTCAGTAACCAACTCCACATCGAAGTTTCTCACCGGCCCCGACATCCACATGGCCCGCCCGTTATACGACCCCAAGAATTCATGCCATGCCCGCAGGTCCTCCCTGTGTTCCTTCCGCAAACGCACAAAATGATTAGGGGCGGACACCCCGGCGGTGGCCCCCGACAGCCCATAGGGATGATCCGGCAAGCGAAATTCAGCTTGCCCAACAGGGACTGCAGGGCCCGAAGCTGAACCTTCGGCCGGCCCTGCATCCCTGCCAACTCTGCCTGCAGATCCCGCAATTTATTCTCTGGCAATCGACACTCCATTGCCAGCGAATCAATCACGATCCCCAAAAAACTCAATTCCGTAACCGGGCCTTCCGTCTTATCCCCCGCCAACGGCACCCCGAACCTGCCCGCAATGTGCTGCAACGTGGACAGAAGAATCGCACACACGGAGGCAGGCGGGCCCACGCACAAAAAATCATCCAAATAGTGGATGACCGACTCCAGGCCCGAAACATCCCTCACCACCCATTCCAAAAATGAGCCAAAAGCTTCAAAATAGGCGCATGAAATGGAACAACCCATGGGCAGGCATAAATATACATAAAACTTTCCCCGCCAATGGCATCCCAACAGCCGGAAGCTGTCCGGGTGGACCGGCAGAAGTCGAAACGCCGATTCCACATCCGCCTTGGCCATGAGAGCCCCACGACCATACCGCCTGACCCACCGTACCGCCGCGTCAAAAGACGTGTAGGAAACCGTACACGCCTCCGGGTCAATGAAATCATTGACCGACCCCCCTTTCGGAAAAGACAGATGATGAATCAAGCGAAACTTCCCCGGCTCCTTCTTAGGAACCACACCCAACGGGGAAACCACCAGGTCCCCCCACGGCTGCACTTCGAAAGGCCCGCCCATCCGGCCCAGCGCCACCTCCTTACCCAATTTGTCATCCACCACCCCCGGGTGATCTAAAGCCGAGCGCAAATTCCTGGCTAACGGCGGCACCCCTTCCAAAGAACAGGGAATCCTAAAACCATCCCGAAAGCCCGCAATCAACCCCCGCGCCGCCTCACCATCCGGATACCTATTTAGGAAAGGAAGCATCCTTCCCAGGTTCACCGGCGTCATCCCTTTTGTTACCGGCGTCACCGGCGCGCTTACCCTTTTTGAAACAGCGGGACAGGGGGTGGGTGCCGCCGCACCCGGAGCACTCATGCTTGAAACGGCACGCGCCCCCGAATTTACAAGCCCCTTCATTAAAGGGCCAGCACACCCCCCACTTTTCACCGGCCGGCAGTCCCGAGGACGACGCACTCCCGCCCCCCCCCTGAAGAAACGGAGTGGGCGTCCGCGGGGCAGACATAAGCCTCATCCAAAGGCTTATGTCCTTGTGATCCCAGCGCAGGTCAGCCCGCACCGCCTTCCGCTGGCGAAACTGCTCATCATAGCGCAGCCACGCCAACCCCCCATACACCCGATGAGCCTCACCAATCGCGTCCAGGTAACAAAACAACGCCGAGCAATGCTCGGGGTTCTTTTCCCCTATCACGCTAGCCAAGATAGCGAACGCCTGAAGCCAATTCGCAAATGTGCGCGGGATCAGCCGATACCTACGCTTCTCCTCGTCGTCCTTCTTGGAACTGTCCGGCTTGACCCTATCCAAGTTAAACTTCTCCAGGGGGAGCAAAGAGAAAATCTCCACATACTCACCCTTGCCGATCTTGTCCCTCACCTCCTGCTTCAAATGCGCCCCCAACGGGCCCTCGAAGCAAACATAAACTTCGCACCGGGCAGCATCCGCGAGCCTAACCAGATCAGACCGCGCCCCCGGATCTGCGGGCACCGGGGGGACCCCCGAGCCCCCAGCTCCCGCATCCACGCTCCCCGCTGCCACCGCAGGCGGTGAGTCCCGCGCAGGCACAGCCTCCGCCCCCCCGGCCCCCCCCCTAGTACTCAGCCAGGGGGCTACCTGAGGCGACCCCGAGCCCCCAGCAAACTTACCAACAAGGGCCTGCAGCCCCTCCAACAGCTCCTGCAGCGGACCCGAGGGCCCCCCCGGGGCTACTGGCCCCGCCCCCCCAATGAACCAGCCGAAACCCCCCCCATGTCAGCCCGGGACCCCGTGGGCCCCGCACTCCCCTGTGACACCCCCATCAGACCACGCAAAGCATCCGCCAGCAAAGTAGACTCGTGCAACTTACCCGGCCCCCCCGGGGCCCCTGCGACCTGAACCGGTCCGGGCGCAGAAAAGGCCACCTCCTCCTCCTGGGACAGCTCGCTCTCGGACCCGACCACACCAGCGCGCACCGGGGACGCCGCCATCCCCCTATGCTCCGAGCGGTCCTTCCGGTCCATGCGATCCGGGACTGCAGGCAATGTCCTCCTCCCCCCGCCGCCCCCGGCATGCCGGCGTCTGAAACCGGCCCTGCCAGGCACCTTGGCGGCCTTCTGCGACCCGCCCTCCCCCCCACCCGCATGTGTCCCCCCCGGAGCGCCCCCCGCCCCCCCGCCGCGCGGATCACCGCTCCTGAGCCAGCAGGCCGCAGATCCACCGCCATGTGCACCCCCCCCTGGCACCCAGACCCCGAGCCACCCGCACTCCCCCCCTCCTCCGCCGGGCCCCGCGCAGGCCCGGCGCCATTGCCATGCTGCCGCGAAGCCCCGCCCCCTCCGGTCGGCGGCGCAACGACCGCCCGGACCGGGGAGAGCCGAGAACCGGCCGTTTCGCCGGGGGGACCGATCGGTCCTCCCCCGGGCTCCGGGAGTCACGAGGCGGCCGAGGTGTAGGCCCAGGGGAAAAACGCGCCGGAGGCCGAGACCTCCGCGCGCGCAGCTGCACCTCACCTGTCCCGCCGCCGTCCCCATCGCCGTCCGCCAGGTCACCCACGCGGTCCCGCAGCCAGTCCGCTCCGTGCACCTCCGCCGCCCGTCGCAGCCGCGCGAAGAGTCCCTCAAGGTCAGCCATAGCAGAGGAGCAGCGAAAAACTGCCTCCTCTGTGTCACACTGGGTTCCGAATGATCCCTTAAAGCCACACCCCTCCCTTTTATGTTACCCCTCCCCTACAATGAACTTGTTTCCTGCAAACCTTTTCCTCAACTCCACCCATAAAGCTTAACCCTCTGTGTCCCTCATTCACACTGTCATGTCCAGCACTCCTTATATCATTTCATTCTTAATCTGTGCTTCTCTATATAAAGCTGTGACTTTTCCCCCATATTTCTAGTACTTGCTTTTTTCCCTACCCCTGTCCCCCAGTCTCTCTCTTTTTGCCTTTCTCGTGCCCAATCTTTGTCCTTTTCTATTCTATCCCATCCCTACTGTCATGACCACATTGTGACTTTTGGTGCACCTCAAACCAACTGTAAAACTTTACTTTTAGTGTGGCCCCATGCCTAAAATGTGTACTGCATTTGTCACTCAATAAAGCGTTATCAGGGTCCACCATAAGCGCAGGGTCATGCCACCATTGGTGCCAACTGGGGTGGCACTTAAAGCTAAGTTCAACCCAAAAAGTGGAACTCTCGCTTATATGCTTCCTCCCCCCTTCTGGTGCCACATGTGGCACCTTTCAGGGGAGAGGGGGGAATGAGTCAAAAACAGGTCCCCTTCCTCACTTCCGGAGGCCGGCAGCGGCCTGATCTCCCAGAAGTTTGGCCCCCCTCCTCCTTCCCCCATCGCTGGGCCAATTAGAAAGCACAGCGCGCTTTGCGCAGGTGCAGTAAGGAACCAAGAGTGAAACCGAAGTCTTCACTACCTGGTTCCCTTACCAGGAATGACAGCATATGGGAGTTGGTCTGATGATCGGCTGGGGCGCCGATATCGCGGGCTCCCTAGACAGGTAAGAGCCCTAATATTAAAAGTCAGCAGCTATAGTATTTGTAGCTGCTGACTTTACATTTTTTTCACCCAGGCTGGACCTCCTCTTTAACTGCTTAACCCCCGGAAGATTTTACCCCCTTCATGACCAGAGCACTTTTTGCGACTCGGCACTGCTTCGCTTTAACTGACAATAGCGCCGACGTGTGACGTTGCACCCAAACAAAAATGATGTTCTTTTTTCCCCCACAAATAAAGCTTTCTTTTGGTGGTATTTGATCACCTGTGTGTTTTTTATTTTTTGCGCTATAAACAAAAAAAAGCAAGCATTTTGAAAAAAAACGCTTTTTGATAACTTTTTGCTATAATAAATATCCCCCAAAAATATATAAAAAAATATATTTTTTTCCCTCAGTTTAGGCTGATATGTATTCTTCTACATATTTTTGGTTAAAAAAATTGCAATAAGCGTATATAGATTGGTTTGCGCGAAAGTTAAAGCGTCTACAAAATAGGGGCTAGTTTTTATGGCATTTTTATTATTATTTTTTTTAATAGTAATGGCGGTGAATGCGATCTGAGATTTTTATTGTGACTGCGACATTATGGCGGACACATCGGACAATTTTGACACCTTTTTTGGGACCATTGGCATTAATACAGCGATCAGTGCTATAAAAATGCATTGATTAATGTAAAAATGTCACTGGCAGTGAGGGGGTTAACACTAGGGGCGATCAAGGTGTTAATGTGTTCCCTAGTACGTGTTCTAACTGAAGGGGGAGAGGACTGTGCAGGGGAGATGACGGACCGCTGTTCATACTCTGTATGAACAGACGATCTGTCTGTTCTCCCCTCAGAGAACCGGAAACTGTGTGTTTACACACACAGATCCCGGTTCTCCGCATGACAACGGCGATCGCGGGAGCCCTGTGGTGATCGTGACTGCCGGGCACTCGCATCGGCTCGGGGGGCACGCCCCCTAGTGGCCACAGGGCAAATTACATACATAACGTCGTTTCGCCCAGCCGTGCCATTCTGCCGCAGTGCAACCTCAGCGGCTGATCGGCATGTGGTTAAAGCAGGATTCCACCCTAAAGTGGAACCTCCGCTGATCGGATCCCTCCCCCCCTCCGGTGTCACAATTGACACCTTTCAGGGGGGAGGGGGGTGGAGATACCTGTCAAAGACAGGTATTTTCACCCACTTCCGGGCATAGACTCCCGTGGGAGTCTACGCCATTTCCTGCCCTGCCGCGCTGTCTGCTGGGACACACACGGGTCCCAGTGACAGCACGGAGATTTCCTATTGCGCGGCGCGGCTCGCGCATGCGCAGTAGGAAACCGGGAAGTGAAGCCGATTCGCTTCACTTCCTGATTCCCTCACCTAGAATGGTGACTACAGCAGCCGAGAGCCGAGCGATCGATCGGCCTCGGCTGCCGGCATCGCTAGAACCCGGGACAGGTGAGTGTCCATTTATTAAAAGTCAGCAGCTGTAGTATTTATAGCTGCTGGCTTTTAATATTTTTTTTTTGGTGGAATCCCTCTTTAAGGAAGCTTGGTGAGCAACAGGGACACCCCTAAAGGCTAAAGTTGATACTTCACTTGATCTTAGCCAACAGCTCAAGTAGTGAAGCCTTGGCTATGGTATCTGGACCTGGCACTGGCCTTAGCTATGTCATCCAACCCTGGAACTGGCCTTTGCCATAGCATCTAGCACAGCCCTGGCCACGCCATCTGATCCCAGCACTGGTCTTGGTCATGGCATCTAGCACAGCCCTGGCCATGCCATCTGGCCCCAGCTCTGGCCATGGTCATGGCATCTAGCACGGCCCTGGCTATTCCATCCGGCCACAGCACTGGCCATGGCTGCTGTTGGCATTTTTACTAGGTTCCTCGCTTTCTTTTTCCCAATCTTTCTCTTCCTTTCTATCCTCTGCCTTGCTTTCAATCCACTCCACCTTTTTCTGACCTGTTCATTGCGTTTCTCTCTATCTTTCGCTCTCTTGCTGCCCCCTCTCCTTTTCTCTCATTATTAGTGTCAGAGCCGGTTGTTCCTGCGTAAACAGATTGGTGCTTTGTGCAGACACATCTGGTAGTTTCTCCCTAAGGAGATGCCACAGGCTTTATGCCCTGGAACTGTCTGATTCACTGCCGCACCAAAACAGCTTTGAAGATGCAGATCAGAGCACCACCGCCACATGGCTCCCCCTTTGTCACCTCCACTGAGAACCTGTCTTGGCCATAGGCGGGCATTCCACTCCAGCGATTACAAGAAAACTCACACTTTTTGATAGACAATTTGACTTTTAACCCCCTTCACACCGACGGACTATACTTTTATCATTAATTAAGTAATTGTAAATCCAATCACTAAAATCTCATATAAGATCTACCAAAAGTCTTATCCAATATTATCAAATCTGAAGCTCTTATTCATATAATACCTGGTGATCCTGCCATGAGGGTCCTTTATCAGGCACTTCCTGTTATAGGGTGACAACACTCTGTCCATATCTCCCAATGAGTTCCTGTATTGTCACCCTGTCACACAATGGAGACTGTGGCCATTTCAACACATCCCAGGTAGCATGGATAATTTGCTACACATTTGTGGCAGTGTTGAGTTGTAGGTCTTGTTAACTTGCTGCACATTTTCCCTGGCAAGTTGTACACTTGCAGAGCACTTGAAGCAAAAGTTCTAGTTGACACTTTTCCAATTTGTAGCAAATTCCAGTGGCAAGTCTCTAGCAAAAGCAAAGTTGCAGTGGTGAATCTACAGCAAGAGCTCTGCAAGTCTACAGCATTAAAGTTCAGTCACAGTGACCCCTGTGGTGGGATGAATATTGCACACCAAAATTGAACCAGAACTTGCAGCAGACTTTCAAATTGTTTGCCTGGAAAGGCATACTTATGCTTTTCCTTCAGAGCCCTGTGCTGCGGTTATGGCTCCCGCGTGCGTTCCTGGGAGTGACGTCATCACAACTCAGCCTCTCAAGAGGCTGGAGCCCACGAATCTGGAAGCAAGACTGGGTAAAGGTGGAAGCTCTGTCTGCGATAAGTTTAATGTACCTGGTGGTCGAGACTGAAGCATTGAGGAAGGCCTCTCTTACAGCCCTGGCTCTGGAGTCCCTGGTAAGGTGACAGGGAATCCCGGAGCACAGAGTGGCACCAGTGCCTGGTAAGTCTCTTGCTGCCAGGTGCTGGTGTGCATCTGGAACACAGGGAAGACAGGATCGGACATGCTAGCGGAAGAACAGGATCCAGTGAAGAGCGCAGATCGGCTGGTGAGGACAAGACAGAGTCTGACAGTCCAGGTCGGCAACTAAGAGCAGAATAGGTTCAAGCGGCAGGCAGAATAGTCAGGAGACAAGCTAAGGTCAGTAACGGCAGAACGGATGAGCAGAAGGAGGAGGAAGAAGCATAATCCAGGGACAAGCCAGGGGTGGGTACAGGCGGCATTCAGGCAAAGTCAGAGGCAGGATGAGATTGGCAACCGAAGAACAATAGGAACTGATAACAGGAACACAGGGATGTAATAAACCAAACTGCACTGAGACACTAGTGCAGTTTAAATAACCCTTTTGGTGCCAATGCGCGCTCATGCATGCGCATACCCACACGAGCACCTGCTAACTGGCCACGGGCAGGGTGTTTTAGGTTTGTGCGTCTGCGCATACAAATGTTCCTTTCCTGACAGTAAGTCTTTCATAATGTGCTAGCATGCAATGCATGCTAGCACATTATGACATTACCTTGCAGGAGGATTTTTTTCACTTTACTACCACTTTAAAGGCCTCAAAACCATTTAAGGTTCCAACCTAAGCTGATTCATGCAATTACGTGTTTGGGCTTGTAGTAGAGATATTGGGTCAGTAGGTTGACGTGATCATACTCTATTAAGATCTGCATACGGTATGTTGGCACTATATAACTGAATCAAATAAATAATTAAATGGAGCGTAGAGAACATGTATAATTCAGCAGTGGGTTAGAGAGGTGTGACTCCTCTCACCATTACCTATCACAAATGTAATGTACATCACCATGTAAGCCTCCATTGATGACCCCATTGATCCATCTCATTTATTGATTGGACTCTAATGTACAGTGTCTAATAAATAATTCACCTTGCCTAGGATTAGGAAGTCTCTTTCAACCTTTATGACTTTTACAGGCTGGAATTCCATTAATTGACACTTATATTGTTCCTTAACACCACTAGTGATTTCTTAAATCGCTTGGGGACTCAAGACATGAAGCCTCTGACCTTAGTTATAGAGCCTGCCCACAATTACCAGGGGATCTCATTCTTCTTGTTGGATCTTTAAGGAAGCACCGTCACGTTGCCCATCACCCTAGTTTCACACCTTTGCACCTTTTAGTGCAGTTTGCAGAAATGCACTACAGTCCGGTCTCCTATGGTACACGTTCACATGCATTTTTCAGCTGGTGCATTTTTGGAAACGGTCAGGGCTTTATTCTCGCAGCAGATTGCGTTTTGCATGTCATTTTTTACAATATACAAGTAAAGGCGCAGGGAACTAGAGCATTGGGTATCCCACAGTGTTATAAACCATAAATTAATTAATTTAAAAGCATAGTGATCTATACAAACATAAAATAAAATGACAAGAGTCCATGATCTTTTGGTATATTACAAAAGTCCAAGGACCATATCGGGTAGTAATAGGGGGTCCCACACTCAGGGATGCCATCAAGGGGGAACAGAAATCATGTTCCTTCAATACACAGAAACCACACAAGGAGAGAGGCGCCTCTGGGTGCAGATATAGGACAAGTTTAATGGCACTTAATACAGGCAACTCACATTTGAGAAGTTGTAGGTAGGCATGGATAAGTCCCAGAATGGGGGTGATCTGGTCATCAGTTTGTCAATCCTTTCCTGCGAGGAAGAGGCGCTTTGCTCCATACAACACCGCTGGTAGTAGGAAGCCAGCCGCAGTGGGGACCAGAACGAAGCTTGGGGCGCAGTCGGTATGCAGGCGAGGAGGGAAGACGTCATTGGAAAGCGACGCATTTCTCTTGATTACATGCTACCTACCTATGACTTCTCAAATGTGAGTTGCCTGTATTAAGTGCTATTAAACTTGTCCTATATCTGAACCCAGAGGCACCTCTCTCCTTGTGTCTGTCATTTTTTACACTACACCTTTTTTTTTTGGTGAATGCGTAGGGGTACTGTGTACTCCTACTCATTCACATGGGGGGTGGGATCTGGGGACCCCGTTCCAGATTTCAATAAGCCCCCTGCCTGCAGACCCCCACAACCACAGCCCAGGGTTATGGGGAAGAGACCCTTGTTCCCATCAACATGGGCACAAGGTGATTTGGGGGGGGGGGGGGGGTTGGTATGTGGCCTGGTATAGTTCAGGACGGGGGCGCTCGCCCGTCCCCTCCATTTTCTGACCCGCCAAGCTGCATGCACAGATTAGGGTCTGGTATGGATTTTTATTTCTTACCCAATTGTGTTCCCTTGCTATCTTCCCACGTTTTTTTTCATTTATACAATAAAAAAAAAAAATTAAAGTAGCACATTTGCTGAATAGCAAAAAATGGCCTGCTCATTAAGGGGGTAAAACCTTCGGGGGCTGAGGTAGTTAAAAAACTGAAGGTTTATCGTCACTTTAAATGAGTTAACAAGTTAGTATAATCCAATGTAACTTTTTACACTGTCCAACAATGCAAATTGTGGTCACCGAATGGCAAGCCATTGATAAGCAAACCCAGGGGTCTCCAAGCTTTCTAAACAAAGGGCTGGTTTACTGTCCTTCTGACATTAGGGTGGCTGGACTGTGGCCATCAGGAGTGGAAAATGTCCGGGCATCAGTAAACAATTCCCCATCTTTGGTGTCATTGGTAGGAGTTGTGTCCTATCATTGGTGTCATTGGGCCCCATCATTGATGTCATTGGTAGGAATTGTGCCCCATCATGGGTGTCATTGAGAGGAATTGTGCCCCATTATTTGTGTTATTGAGAGAAATTGTGTCCCATTATTGGTGTCCAGGGCTTTTTTTCTCGGGAACTAGGTGCAGATACTCTCCCTTTCCAAATTACCCCTTTTCTCTGCCTTCTACCTACCTTCGAGCATGGTCCCTTGGTTCCACCTCCTGCTCACCTCCCAGTATCACTCCTTTTAAGTAATACAGAACCAAGTAATTTGTATGAAAGTAATTTGTATGGAATTTGACACTAATAATAAGAAAAGCAATAAAATAGATCCCCTGCAGCCAACAACTATAGACCCCCCACATCAAACATAGATCCCCCCCAAAAACAAAAGATCCACCCAGCAACAATAGACCCCCCCCCCACCCCAGGCTGCCACAAAAAATTACCCCCACCCCAGCAACAATAGACCCCCACTAGCAACATTAGATCTCCCAGCAGCCAGCATCATAGACCTCTCCCTCAACGGAAGATCCCTCCCAGCAACAATTGACCATCCCCCTTCCAGCGACAGTAGATTCTCCACCAGCAACATTAAACTTCCCCAGCAACACTAGACCTCCCCACAACAATAGATGCCCTCAGAGACCATAGATCCCCCAGCACCCAGCATCAATAGACCTTCCAGCACACTCTGGTACCCCTTGCCATTGCATACATTCTGTGCTGGAGGTGCCAGAACTGCATTCCCCACATGTTTCTGCTGAAAAAAAATCCCTGTTGGTGCCATTGGGAGGAGTTGTGCCCCATCGTTGTTTTCAGTGCATTAAATAGTGCCCCTAGAGCCAGATGAAAGTAAGCAAAGGACAGCATTTGGCCCCTGGACCTCAGTTTAGAGGCCACAGGGAAAACCCATCAAATAGAAAACTGTGTTTCTACATCATTACTCTTTAAGGCCTCTAGGGTACGCAGTCAGCATAGACAGGGCTGTACTCCAGTACCAGTTCATACAATAGACCTGTAGCAGCAGCTGGCAGAAGGTCTTCTCCATCAGACCGCACTTGGCAGCTACAGTGTTTTTTTCTACTATCATCAGGGGTGATTTCTGGTGAGGGTCCAGTAATTATTTACGCCGGCAACCGCTTGTTAGGCCCATCCACTAAATGGAAGTAACAAGATCTGCGCACAACCATTACAGCTGTTTTTTCCTGCATGCGGCTTGTGCCATGCAATGGCATCTTTCTGCACAAGTAGGCATGATGATACGGAGCGGAGTAGATGGGTGAGATATGTTTTCCCATCTGTTAATGGCTCATCGGCTGTCCAAATAATGGCAAAGCCTCGGTGAACAGGAAGTCAGCAGATGTTCCTCGGGGAGCTAAAAATCCATTTGTAAGAATCTGGGGCACACAATTTGACACTTCACGAGCCACAAATTTGCTTTCTGCCATCATTTAAACTGAATAAGTAAAAAACAGGTGATTGTTCCATCTCGCTCTCTCTCTCTCTTGCTCTCTCGCCATGCGCTTCTGAGCGCTCACGTGTAAAACAGAATCTCGATAGAATATCCAGAGAGGGAGACCTGGGGTCAGCATTACTCACCTCGTGCTGTGATCATTCCTCACACAGCTCTGGAGACTGCGAAAAGAGACCTAATTATTTTTTAACATTATGATTCCTTATGGACCACTGGAGACCGGTAAGGAATAAGCATACTGCCTATAATGTTCCCGATAGGAGATGCCGAGCACCGACACCTATTAGGAGCAGATGCCCAGGACGCTTAGGCTGCACGGCGGGGATTAGAAAGTCACAAAATAACATTTTAAATTGTGATGTTCATTTAGCTTAGGGTTATTGATGAACAAATGGCCTGTGTTCCTTATAGGGCTTGTCCTTTGTGCTAATCTTTGGTTAAAGCTGAACTTCAGGTGCACATTAATGCATCTCTGTAATCATTACTACACTATATTGTCAAAAGTATTGGGACACCTGCCTTGCACGCACATGAAGTTTAATGGCATTCCAGTCTTACATCAGTGTCTGACCTCACAAATGCACTTCTGGAAGAATGGTCAAACATTCCCATAGACACACTCCTAAACCTTGTGGACGGCTGTTATAGCTGCAAAGGGTTTGCCAACTCTGTATTAAACCCTATGGACTAAGACATTGCCATGGAACCTGTGTCGGAAGCTCTAAGCCCTTGCACACGCGGTCGGAGATTCCGACAACCAAATCCGTCGGAGTAATTCCGATGGATTAATTCCAGAAGAGGTCCAGAAGTGATGTTGCATACACACGGTCGGACTAAATAGTCGGAAAATCCGATTGTACATAACGTCATGACGTTATTTCGTTACGACGGGACTACATTCAGGCTAGTAGCCAATAGCTTTGGTCTAGGAATTTGATCTGAGCATGCGTGGCACTTTGTCCATCGGAGTAGGCTACACATGATCGGAGTATGTCAGATAGGAGCATTTTGTCGGAAAATTTTGCCGGCAAGTTTGAAAACTTGGTCCGTCAGATATTCCGACGGAAACAGTCCGATGCAGACCACACACACTTGGAATTTCTGACAAAAGGGTCCGATAGGACACATTCCGTCGGATTCTCCGACCGTGCGTACAAGGGCTTAGAGTCTCCCTCCTCATAAAGGGGTTAAAGTTGGCATGGCTGGAGGAAAGGGCAGCCCTGTATGTGGATAATCTACTGTTATTCCTAAATGACACTGGTTCCTCGTTGCAGGGTGCACTGCGAGTCCTGGACTCCTTTTCGGAGGTGACAGGCCTTAAAGCGGGAGTCCGCCGGGACTCCGCGTTTTTTTTTTTTTTTTAAAAGCCAGCAGCTACAAATACTGCAGCTGCTGACTTTTAAAATCGTGACACTTACCTGTCCAGCGCGCCCGCGATGTCGGCACCCAAAGCCGATCTCTAGATCGTCTGTCGTGTGCTGCCGCCGCCATCTTGGGTATGGGAATCAGGAAATGGAGCCTTTCGGCTTCATTTCCCGGTTCCCTACTGCGCATGCGCGAATCGCGCTGCGCAATAAGGACGGTCCCCGCTGCCTCTGGGATCTGTGTGTTTCCCAGCAGGCAGCGGGGCACTTGCGGAAATCTACGCCCCTTTCCGCAGAGAGCTATCCCGGAAGTGGGTGCAGAATACCTGTACTGTACAGGTATCTGCACCCCCCTCCCCCCTGAAAGGTGCCAATTGTGGCGCCGGAGGGGGGGAGGGTTCCGATTAGCGGAGGTCCACTTTAGGGTGGACCTCCGCTTTAAGGTGAATTGGACAAAGTCCTTACTGTTTGCCGTGGTTCCGGCTGCTAGTAGCTACACACTACTGGATCTTCCATTGCAGTGGGTAACTGAGTTTACTAACCTGGGGCTGGGAGTCTCCCACGAAATGTCCACCTTTATACTTCTGAATCTAACATCAGTGGTGGGGTCCATTAAAGCTAAACTGAAAGCATGGAAGAACCTTCCTCTGTACCTCTTAGGTCGCATCAACCTTATAAAAATAAAAATTCTCCCCATATTTAATCATCTGTTTTGCAATTCCCCTCAGTGGATCCCCAAGTCGTTTATTCACACAACTACCTAGAATGTTCTCTTCTTTCATTTGGGGTCCACAGTCTCCTCGGTTTAAGTTGCCTACCTTGATGAGGCCCACATCACAGGGCGGCCTAGCACTACCTGACTGCCACAAGTACTATATAGCTACCCAATTGGTTACTGCCGCTTGGTGGCTGACCCCAGATATGTCTGATTCCTCCACGGTTCTGGGGGCGGTGGTGGCTCAATCTGTGGAGGCCCTGAAATGCTTACTTTTTTTGTGGCCCTAAAGCCCCTTATGAACTTACACCCTCTATGTTAACCACTCTCCGGGCTTAGAGGGCAGGCCACACATGTGAAAAATAGTTAAGCTCAGCGATCTCCCTAAAATCTCCTTTATGGAATAATCCCACACTACCTAATTTGTTTAAGCTACCTGATCCCATAGCCTGGGCCAAATTTAATATCAAATTGGTGGAAGATGTCATGTCTAACCTCTTACTGCGTCCCTTCGATTATTTCGTCACTAACCACAATGTCCCCTCCTCATACCTTTTTAGATACATGCAGTTCTCACATGCTTTCAGGAGTCATTTCTCCACTGGGGAGGTACAGATGGTGTCCTCAGACCTTGAAAGAATCCTACATTATGACTGCTTGGAGAAACTCACCTCTACGCTATATGCTCACCTCCTCAGAGTCTCTTCTCCTGAACTAGTGGGGCTCCGTCAGCAATGGTCAATTAACGCTCCTGAGTTGGACTCTGAGTACTGGGACAACATATGGGACTACCCGTTTAGAATCTTAGTTTCTTAAAGAGATCGACTTGTGCAATTCAAGATAGTCCATAGGGCCTATATTACTCCCTATCGACTAAGCAAGATGTGGTCTGCTCATTCTTTGGAATGTTGGCGCTGTGGCTACTGGCTAGTGCCCAGGGGATTTTATCCACATATTTTGGTCATGTCCTAACCGTATACTGGATGCAAGTGCTTACGGTAATTATTCTCATTGCTGGCACTTCTATTATCTCCTCTCCAAGGATTTGCCTTCTGGGCCTGGCGGAAGATATAGCCCCGAGGTAGGACAGGACTCTGATTGGCCTTTTACTATTCTATGCCAGGAAAGCCATCACACTACACTGGAAGAAACAGACATCCCCTCCTCTTACCACATGGAAACATATAGCGCTCTTCCTTATTATAGAGACACATACCTTCACAGAGGATGCCCCGAGAAGTATGATAGAGTTTGGGCCAAATGGTTAGCACAGGCTTTCTCAACCTTCTAACCTTAGAGGAACCCCAGAAATAATTTTCGGGCATCAAGGAACCCTGACTAAAACCAATTCATTATCGGTCAATAGGAACAATGCTCCTTATACTGGTGGTCTGTAGGAAGAATGTTCCCCTTAAAGTGGTGCTCAGAATGCCACCCTTAAAGAGGAAGTAAACCCTGATGAGTTTACTTCCTCTTTCATTCCCTGCAAAGGTAAAGCATAATGGACTACGGCGCATGCACAGTAGCCCATTATGTGTCACTTACCTGACACAGGAGCCAGCGAAGTCACCGCTGTCCCCTGTAGTCCGCCGCATCCATCTTCTTGGTGGGTCTCGCAGCTCCGTCGCTGTCATTCGGCGAAGCCGCGATGACGTCACTCCCGCGCATGCGCACGGGAGCCGAGACGCGCGGCATTGCGTGGCATCTTCGTTATCGAGGATGCCACGCTCAGTGCGCCTGCGCGCCGCTGTCTACGGCGCATGCGCCGTAGACAGCGGTGCCCGTCTTCGGGCAAATATCTCCTAAACCGTGTAGGTTTGGGAGATATTTCTTGGACCTACAGGTAAGCCTTAATATAGGCTTACCTGTAGGTCAAAGTGGTTTGTAAGGGTTTACAACCACTTTAAAGACAGCTAAAAATATATTTTGTGTCATGCTGCTGGCTTTGCTAAGGGATGTTGATGTTGAACTCTGTAGGCATCATCAAAAATGTGGTTCATCAGCCACAGCTCAAGGAACCCCTAGAAACCTCTGGAGGAACCCCAGGGTTCCACGGAACCCTGGTTGAGAATGGCTGGGTCACCAGAACCATCCAAGGCTGTGAACCAAGGCTAATAACTTTTGCTGACCACCCCACCTACATTCTCTGTTGGTTGTAAGCTTGTCATGTTTTTTTTGTAATTGATGAGGCCACTCTGGTCAGTGATACACAGGTCTTACTACTGTTAATTATTCTATAGGTAAGATACAGTCGGTAAGGCTACCCTGTTTTACCTTGTATTACTTCTTGTGCCTTATGTACCGCTGCGTGGGTAGTATGCCTGAGACTGTTAGGTTGATTGTTTGTCTTAGCCCTTGTACACATGGTCGGACATTCCGACAACAAAAACTGTCTGATTTTTTCAGACGGATTTTGTCCGAAACTGGTGTTGCATACACACGGTCAGACAAAGTTGTCGGAAAATCTGATCATTCAGAACACGATGGCGTTCGTTCATTACGACGGGACTACGTTGCGGCTAGTAGCCAATAGCTCTGGTCTCGTAATTTGATCTGAGCATGCGTGGCACTTTGTCCGATCGGAAATTCTCTACAAACATTCGGACAAAGTCAGATCGGATTATGTTGTCGTAAAATTTTATATCCAGCTCTCAAATGTTGTTGGTCGGACATTCCGACGGAAAAAGTCAGATGGAGCCCACACACGGTCGGATCATCCGACAACACGGTCCGATCGGACATTTTCTGTCGGAATGTCCGACCGTGTGTACAAGGGCTTATACATTCCTTAGTACGTTTTGTATTGCACTATAAAACGAATAAAAAAGATTTAAAAAATAAATAAAACGTTAATGTGCGTGTAAAGGCCGACGTCCCAATACCTTTGTAATATACTGTACGTGCTTTGCGCCAAAGTGCAAGCAGGTTGGTTGGCACTATATATGTGCATTACCGCAAGCGGTGGTGGAGCAACTCCCAACAACCAATAAAAATTTGTCTTTCAACACATTTATAGCAGCCAGAACAATGTAAGCTGACTGCTGATTGGTTGCTGAGGTTTAATGAGTTCCGCATGTCACTTTATGCCTAGCCGAACAGGGCCGCCTGTGTATAACCAGAGCAAAGAACATCCCGCCGTGGTCTAAGGTCTTTATTAACAGTGGCTGAGTAAGTAGAAGCCAGACTTAAAGCCATGTTCCTGGACCCTGGAGGCCGAGCGGCTAATCAATGCTTCACAGTTTGCGTCTCCGCTGCTGTTGGGAGCTTGTTAGGATTACGCTCCGGTTCAAGGGATCAGATTTGTGGGATCAGACAAACAGCTTAACCGAGCTGTTTCTAAAATCGCGAAGCTGCAAATTAAATATGCAAGGATGGGGGTCACAGTTTGTGCAGATGGCATCTCCACGAGTAATGACTGCCTGTAGCAAAAGCCAAAATCACATTACGAAAAAGTTCAATGGTGTGCAGTTTGTGGGCTTTTTTTAGGCTTATGATATAAAATGGTGAGAATGGCACTAATCAGCTATAAGCCGTTATCAGCCTAGTGCAACTTAGCCTAATGAAAATTTATTTATGGGAGTCTGTCAGCTACAGCATATATTCATACAGTGTGCTGCTGAAGAGCATAGAAGCTCCATCTCTTCATGTCTTAACCACTTGACTTCTGGAAGGTTTTACCCCCTTCATGACCAGGCCATTTTTTTTGCTATTCGGCACTGTGCTACTTTGACTGGTAATTGCACGGTCATGCACAAGTACCCAATGAAATTTATGTAGAGCTTTCTTTTGATGGCATTTGATTTCACGTTCTGCTATAAAACGTATCCAATAAAATCAAATTTCTTCAAAAAATTAAGCCAAAATGTATTTTGCTTCCGCTATTCTGTCTTTGGTAAAACAAAAATCCCAATAAGTGTATTTTGATTGGTTTGCATGAAACTTATATAGTTACAAAATATGGTATATACAGTGGAACCTTGGTTTACGAATAACGCGGTTAATGAGCTTATTGAAAGACGAGCAACTTTTTTTTTTTTTTTAATTCTGACTCGGTTCACGAGTGTTGTCTCGCAAATCGAGCAGAATTCAAGCTAATGGGCGGTGCACTACTGCATTTGGCCAGAGGTGCGGTAGCGCCGGGGACACTCGGAACGGTTCGGAGCCGTTCGGAAATACTCGGAAACGCTCGGAAATAATCTGTTCTCAAGTGTTTCCCAGCCTATCCAAGGCTTTCCGAGTTCAGCCGAGCTGTCCCCGAGTATTTCCGAGGCTCCTCGGCGCCCTGCACCTTGTGGTCACATGTGTTATTGCATGTAACAGAAGTCAATGCAGAACAAATTATCTTCGTTTCCATTGACTTCTATGGGGAAACTCGCTTTCATATACGAGTGCTTTGGATTACAAGCATTCTCTTGGAAAGGATTATGCTCGTAATCCAAGGTTCCACTGTATACTGGAATTTAGAATTTTTTTTTATACTAGTAATGGCGGTCATCAGCGGTTTACTGATAAACTAACACTGACATAATACTATACACTGTTACTGTACTAATAGTTACATAGTTGTTAAGGTTGAATAAAGACAACAGTCCATCCAGTTCAACCTGTGTTGGTATGTGTGTGTGCGTGTAGAAAATCGTTTCCCATATCCCCATATATTGTGTTCACTAAGATGCACGTCCAAGAGTCTTTTAAAACTATCCATACTTCCTGCTGGCACCACCGATTGTGGAAGGGAGTTCCACATCCTTACTGCCCTGACAGTGAAAAACCCCCTACGCAACTTAAAGCGGAGGTCCACTCTAAAGTGGACCTTCCGCTCATTGGAATCCTCCCCCCCTCCGGCGCCACAATTGGCACCTTTCAGGGGGGAGGGGGGTGCAGGTACCTGTACAGTACAGGTATCTGCACCCACTTCCGGTGTAGATTCTGCAGAAGGTACGCCCCTTTCCGCAGAATCTACGCCCCTTTCCAAAAGTCCCCCGCTGCCTGCTGGGAAACACACGGATCCCAGAGACAGCGGGGACCATCCTTATTGCGCAGTGCGACTCGCGCATGCGCAGTAGGGAACCGGGAAATGAAGCCGAAAGGCTCCACTTCCTAATTCCCATACCCAAGATGGCGGCGGCAGCACCCGAGAGACGATCGAGAGATCGGCTTCGGGTGACGACATCGCGGGCGCGCTGGGCGGGTAAGTGTCACTATTCTAAAAGTCAGCAGCTGCAGTATTTGTAGCTGCTGGCTTTAAAAAAAAATAAAAAAATGGCGGACTCCCAGCGGACTCCCGCTTTAAAGTTAAATCGCTTCTCTTCCAGTCTCGTGTGGCCCCGTGTCCTCTTACACTCCCTGGGACTGAAAATGTTCATACTTATACTGGGATCATCATTGAGATATTTGTATATTGCAATCATATCTCCTTTCAAGCGTCTCTTCTCTAGGGAGAATACATTTAGCACTAATGACACTGGCTGGGAAGGGGTTAACATCTAGGGGCAATCAAGGGGTTAACTGTGTGCCTAACAATGTGTAATGTGTGTAATATGTGCTGCTTTTACTAATCCATGTGGCTCCAATCAAGTGCAAGCAAAAATGCATTTTTTTTTACTTTCCTTGCAAGTGATTGGGTACTCTTTGTAAAGTAAAGCTTTACCTCAATTACTAAGCTCTGGAGCAACTGCACTTGCAGAGGGCAACTACAAAATGCACTGACATGTGTTGCTTACAAGTTAAAATCAGCATTTTTTGCTAGAAAATTACCTAGAACTTGCAAACATGCCTGCCTGCTAATCTGATAAAACAATGCCATATTTCCAGATGGTGTGGTTTCACTATGCGACAATCAACAAATTACTGAATGGTTACAATAAAGGGGGGGGGGGCATATTGGGACTTTACATGAGGCAATGACTGGGTAGATACATCTATTTCGCATCTTCTCCTGATGAGTGGAAGATATCCACGAAACGCGTAGAGCTTTCCTTTGCGCCTACGTCACGGCAATCATGTGTTCAACATTCGATTATTACTTTTTAGAATAATGAATCATTTTTATACTACCATGTTTATACTGAACCAGAGAATTTTTGGGTATACATACTAACATCTATTATAGATTATGAATTATGTTGGAATACTTGTACATATTTTTTTTTAAAGTCAGCAGCTACAAATACTGCAGCTGCTGACTTTTAAAATAAGGACACTCACCTTTCCCGGGGTCCAGCTATGTTGGCACCCAAGGCCAAACCGTCCCTCAGACCTCGGGTGCTGCCGTCGCCATCTTCGCTATGGGAATCAGGAAATGAAGCCTTGCGGCTTCACTTCCCGGTTCCCTACTGCACATGCACGAGTTGCGCAGCGCAATGAGAATTGTCCGCGCTGTCTCTTGGGCCCGCGTGTGTCCCAGCAGACAGCGCGGCAGGACAGGAAGAGGCATAGACTCCTGTGGGAGTCTATGCCCAGAAGTGGGTGCAAATACCTGTCTAAGACCCCCTGAGGGAGGGTTCCGAAAAGCGGAGGTTCAATTTTTGTGTGAACCTCCGCTTTAAGGTGTTATTTATCGAGACTAATATTTTTAATCGTTATGAATTTTATGTACATTCAATATGAATCATTAAGCATGTTATCATATATCAGTTGTTTCGCTACTTTCTAGTTGTCTAAAGTCACAAACAAACCCCCTCCTTTTATTATATTACTGAATGGGATGAAATTAAGATTTGATAAAGACCAAACATGATATAAATTGCAGATGTATATCGATTAGAACAGCAATTCACAACCTTTTCTTGGTCGCAGCACCCTTTAAAAGTATGCAAAATCTCGAGGCACCCCAAAATGTAAAAAACATAAACTTCAATAGGAAACCTAAGTAACCTGTTAAAATGCACACAAAAACCTTGATGATGAAATTAACTTCACATAAAAAGCCCCATTTCACATCCATCAGAGGTTCCCCTTTACATTAGAGGTTCAGCTATCGCATCAGAGTTCCTCCCCCCCTTCACATCAGAGGTCCCGCCATCACATCAGAGGTTCCCCCTTCATGTCAGAGTCCCCCCATCACATCAGAGTCTCCTTAATCACACAGTGCCCTATCAGAGACCCCCCCCCCCAGTCACAAAGCTCCCCAATCACAATTCCTTTTACATCAGAACCCTATATTTTGGCTCCAGCAGAGGGTGGGAGGTGGAGCAGGTCTCGAGAAAGCAGATTTCCATCATCTCCTGAATGCTGGGAGTAGCCCTGCATGCTGCCTGCCATGGATCAGAGTCATGCCTTGCCATGGTGAATGTGAACAGCAATAAATGACACTATGTGTTTTGGCCCTAGAGCATCATGGTTTTCATGATTCTTGGGACTGGCCTGCCCACATCATGGCAGCTCCTGACACTGATCCAAAACAAACTGAGCCCAAAGCTTGCAGCACCCTGGGGTAAACCAGACAGCATTCCAACATGGCACGCAACCCTGGTAAAATTCATGTTAGTGGATTGTGGGATTCAAAATTGTGAGTTTAGTGGTCTGTGAGGTCTAATTGGTTGGCAACCACTGGTTTAGATTCACTAGTTACACAATCCATGAACTTCAGTATTGTTTTGCAGAATCTTGGTATTAGCGTACCTCCCAACTTTCTGAGATGGGAACGAGGGACACCTATTGAAGGCTGCATGTACAAAGCGCCCCATATGTTCATATCGTGTTTTGCAATCTAAGCCCTTGTACACACAGTCGGAGAATCTGTCGGAATGTGTCCTATCGGACCGTGTCGTCGGATAATCCGACTGTGTGTGGTATGCATCGGACTGATTCCGTCGGAATATCCGTCGGACCCAATTTTCCAACATGTTGGAAATATTTCCCGACCAACTGGTTCGATCGGACATACTCCGATCATGTGTAGAGAATTTTGATCGGACCAAGTGCCACGCATGCTCAGATCAAATTCCTACATCAAAGCTATTGGCTACTAGCCTGAACGTAGTCCCATCGTAACGAAAGTACGTCATCACGTTCTGAATGATCGGATTTTTCGACAACTTAGTCCGACCGTGTGTATGCAACAGTTTTGGACAAGATCAGACGGATTTGGTTGTCGAAATGTCCGACCGTGTGTACAAGGGCTAAGACTCGGCTGCTCCTTTAAGTTTATCATTTTGTTGATCAAATAAACATATTCTTGTATAAGAAGTGAACTTGTGTTGAAATCGAAACCAGAAATAGAGAACTTACGTGTTTGTCATGAGATGGTCTGTCTGGAGTTTTAGGTGATATAATGTGACATAATGAGTTTGCTTAGATACAAAGATGTAAAGAGTTAATTATATGACATTATGATTGGTTGAATGCATGTTAAAGGAAATTTGTCATTTGAGCATGTACCCCTTATTGGTCGAAAATGGTTAGTAACGCACATCTTTCATTCATACCTATCTGAGGCAGAATAAAGCCGAACAGTGTATGGTGAATTAACCTGTGTGGTGTCAATTATTTATATATGCTGTTCCCTATGCATAGAAGATTTGGATGAGAGCAACGGAATCGGTCGACGATGAGGTAATTGTAATTAAATAATAAAGGTAAGTCAGGACTAGTCGTTAAACATGAAGGGCACCTTTCGACTATCAGCAAAAGTATCTAGGCATAGGACACACCCCCTGTCACGCCCCCTTAAAGGAGAATTACTGGTTAAACCCACTCTTCTTTACCACTATTATTCTTTTATAGTAACTTTTGAAATTTGCAAATGCAGTGATTTAGAAATTGGGTGAAAGGTTTAGCACTGGAAAACACCTTATAATAGATACATAGTGCATTTAAGATACTATTATATAGCTCATTCCAAAAGGAGGGACACATGAGGAGAAAGTAGAGACAGAGGGACTTGGTTCCAAATGAGGAAGAGTCCCTCGAAATCAGGGACATTTGGTAGCTATGGTATTAGTACTGTAGATTTTAGGTCACCTGCTGAACAATGCTGCTGTATAATGATGCTCTGATGTAAACTTGACTTCTTATGGGAAGTCTTGTTGTCAGAGTTGGTATCTCCTCTGTTGTCAGAGTTGGTATCTCCTCTGTTGTCAGAGTTGGTATCTCCTCTGTTGTCAGAGTTGGTATCTCCTCTGTTGTCAGAGTTGGTCCTCCTCTGTTGTCGGAGTTGGTCCTCCTCTGTTGTCAGAGTTGGTATCTCCTCTGTTGTCAGATTTGGTCCTCCTCTGTTGTCAGAGTTGGTATCTCCTCTGAGATATCCATGTGTTTTGAGTGATATAAGGAGTGTCTTGAATTTTTTCACAATAGTACACACACTTAACATGGTTTGAACTTTTTATGCCGCGTACGGGACTTTTCGACAGACTTGGTCCGGCGGACAATCCAACGGACTTTGAAGCTGAGGTCTGCCGGACTTTCAAACAAACGGACTTGGCCACACAGGATCACTCCAAAAGTCAGACGGATTCGAACGTGATGACGTAGAATAAGGAATTTCATAGCCAGTAGACAATAGCTGCCCTAGCGTCGGTTTTAGTCCGTCGGACCAGCACACGGACGACCGGATTTTTCGACCGGACTCGAGTCCGTCGGAAAGATTTGAAGCCAGTTTTATTTCTAGGTCCGCCGGACTTTTGGGGAAGAAAAAGTCCGCTGGAGCCCACACACGATCGAATTGTCTGACGGATTCAAGTCCGCCGGACCAACTCTGTCGAAAAGTCCGGTCGTGTGTACGCGGCATTACTGAAGCGAGGAATGCAGATAACAACTCAAACTGGACCAGTCTTTTGCACATAAGAATCGTTACAAAGATCCCCTGTGCTCTGTTCTTATACCTTGTGGACTCTTGGGGTGTCTCTTCCAGGCAGAAGCATGATTTCGGCATTGTCGTCTAATGGTGGTATGTAGTCATTCAAGTCATACATCTTTTGGTTCAGGGATCTCCTCTTTGTTAGGTACTTGATTGCACTAGATAAGTGTAGGAAGATAAATTCCAGCAGTTCCTTATATGTCTGAAATCATGAATTTTTCAACAGGGGCAATTCTTCCTGTAGTTTCTACTGCGCCAGTGCTTGTGTGCAGTGTGTAGGACAATACTTCTCCATTTACGTAAAACATGTCGTAGGCCTTTAAAGCCATAGATGAATGACTGCTTTGATCATCTAAAACAGCATAGATCCTGACATTTTTCTTTGATTTCCCTCAAGGAAACACTTTGACCAGGCATATTTTTGCTGTGGTTTGCTTTGAAAGTCCTTTGTGATGAAGCTCACTATATTTAGATATGATTGCTGGAGGTGACTGTTTAGGGTTCTCCCTATCATGATCTAATATGGATGTAAGATCCTCAGTGGATGTAGAGCCCTGGATGAAGGAGCCTCTGTGTAAGGCTGATATGAACATGTCACTGTTGCACACTGAACACTCAAAGTGTCACCAAACCACATCATAAAAGACTATTAATGAATGGTGTATTACATGCTGTTCATACTCACTCAGTCACTAAATTTGTGTTTTGTAGTCTTATAGCTCCCAACTGTCCCTGATTTCGAGGGACTGTCCCTGATTTGGAGCAATGCCCCCCTGTCCCTCATTCCTCCTCATTTGTCCCTCATTTCGCTTTGATCTATATAGTTGTATATAAAATGCACCTTTTATCTATCAAAAAGTGTTTTCCAGCGCTAAGCCTTTCATCTGATTTCTAAATTGCTGCATTTGTAAATTCCAAAAGCCAGTGTAAAGGAATAGTAGTGGTACAAAAAAAGCACTTGTGGGTTTACCCATCTTGTTTTTTTGTGCAATTCTCCTTTAAGGGGGCGTGGCAGGGGGGAGTGTCTTATGCCTGCATACTTTTGCTGATAGGTGTCCCTCATTCCCATCTCAAAAAAGTTGGGAGGTATGTGTATTCTGCAAAAAACATGGTTGATCCTGTTGTTCCCTACCAAGTCCCCAATTCAGCTAGGGATTTTGTAGAGCAGTGTTGGCAATGTTCTGCATTTTCTTCCCTATCACATCTGAGACTATAGAGCAGTGATGGTGAACCTTGGCACCCCAGATGTTTTTGAACTACATTTCCCATGATGCTCAACCACACTGAAGAATGCATGAGCATCATGGGAAATGTAGTTCCAAAACATCTGGGGTGCCAAGGTTCGCCATCACTGCTATAGAGTCACACGTGTGGGCGTATACACAGTGGTAAATAACAGCCCAACTCCCTCCCTCCTCCTCCGTGCCCACTAACCAGCTAAACACAATGGGGCGGGATATTATATGTAGATTGATAGAGGCTTCACCTCCCCTTTATTCTAAGACATAGGCCCGGAGGGGCGTGGCACAGCCTGTAACTGACAGAATTCCACTCACACCATGTTAATAAAGATTTGATTTCAAATATATATTTGTTTGGCAATTTAAAGCAGTTTACTGATATTAAATTATTTATTTTTACTCTGTATTCCAAAGGCTGTTGTTATTTTTTATTTTGAACATGTGACCAGCAGCCCCGCCTGCTTATGTTTCCCTGCAGACAGGCTGGGAAAGTTTTTGGTCATGTGACAGCTGTATATCGATCAGGAAAAAGGTACTTAGATGTTTGTTTGTTTTTATTAAAATAATTACAGTGCCATCATCCATATACAGAAATGGAAGGAACAATGGAAATTAAACAGTGGGTGTTTAGTATCACTTTAACTGTAGCCTTGCAGTTTCTAGTGACGTGCTGTGTGGATGTACACCAGAAGCAAATGGTATAGTTCCTTAGATACTCCTTGCATTCTTTAAAGGGCTATACCTTAAACACACAACATTATCTGGAAGAATTGAATTTGTTGTAGGATGAGACAGTAGAAGTTTGGGTTCTTTCACCTTTATGTGCTGTTGGTGCAGGGCTGGTGCAAGGATTTTTGACACCCTAGGCAAAACCTAATTTTGCCGCCTCCCTTTAGCCCCACCCCCTTTTCCCTGCCCATGTAATCTCCACCTTTTTGAATGAAGCACCCATCAAATGCTACCTCACCAGTGCCTATCAAATGCAGCCTCACCAGCGCCCATCAAATTCAGCCTCTCCAGCGCCCATCAAAAGCAGCCTCCGCAGCACCTATCAATTGGAGCCTCACCAACGCCCATCAATGCAGCCTACCAGTGCCCATCAATGCAGCCTCACCAGTGCCCATCAATGCAGCCTCACCAGCACCCATCAAATGCAGCCTCACCAGAGACCCTCAATGCAGTCTCACCAGCACCCATTAATGCAGCCTATCTGTCAGGAAATGTTCCATCCGCTGATAATATCTGTCTCTTGGCGTGCAGTACTGAGGTCCACCAGCAGGTGTCTCCTGTCAGTTTTGAGCTGTCAGGAGAGCTTTTCCCTGCTGATGCTAGATCATCTTTGGGCCGCAGTACTGGCGTCCACCAGCGGATGGATCCTGGCAGTATGGAGCAGGCAGCACCTCCTGCAATCAGGTGTCACTTGAGGCCAATCACAGGCCTATAAATAGCTGGCAAGCAGTCATATGTTTGCCTTGGTATTGTTCCTTGTGCCCTGACCTGCTGCTTGCGATCCTGAACCTGTTCCTGTACCCTGAACCTGTGACCCGTGGCTCTGATTCTGTTTCCCTGTCCTGGTCCCAACCCTGTCCCACCTGTTACCATTATTCCTGTCCTGAAGTCTGATCCATCCATCCTCTCACTGTCCTGTGTTCCTTACCCCATTTGCTGATCTCCCCGTGTATGACCTTGGCCTGGCTTGTGACTCTGATTCTGGACTGCCCTTGTTTATTTGCTGATCCTCTGTGTATGACCCTGGCCTGCCTATCGTTTACGGTACTTGCATTTCCCATTTATTGTACATGTCTGTTGTTGTTCGGGGGTCTTTGTTGGTTGGTTTATTGCACTGTGTGTTTTTGAATTCATATTATTCACTTTCTTTAATAAATCATATTTCACTTATACACGTTTGGGTTTCCTCTGTTGCAGTCCACACAGTTCTGGTCTTATCTGATACGTGACAGAATACCGAGGCCATCCCTGACCAGAAGTGGCTACACAGAGGAACCATCTTGGTTCAGGTTGCTTACTGAAATGAATTTAGAGGTAATCCGTTATTATGCTTTGTTGGCGTCTGAGAGTGGTGACTATCTCCACCAGACACTGAAAGGGTGGACCAGTGATCAGCTGTTGGAAACCATTCGTTTAGCTCACTCCTGGGTTGATCAGGGCTGTATGTTGTTTGGGGATGTTCAGCCGTTAATTAAAATCTGCACAGAGCTGGCCCTGCCCTGCATCCCAGAGGGCCAGGATGATTTTTCTCCCCCCTTCAGTATTAATCAAGTGGCATCACTGGTATGGCTTCTGGAAGATGATTCCCCTTACTTTTTTGAGCATTACACAGCCTGTTCCCAACAGATGATAATAGAATGTGTTGATTCCGTACAATCCCTTGTTAGACAGGCAGTCTGTAACCCGCAGTTTGTACAACCACTACTTTTAGCATGGTCTGGTATTTTGCAATCGGCCACAGCCAGCCCACAACTTACCCTCTCTGCTACCAAACACCCGCCTGCCCAAGAATCTCTTCCTCCATCACCTATGGCAACCTCAGTTTCAGCCCAATATACTCTACTTCCCACCAAATATCAATACCCTGTTTCTTCCTGCTGCACATATCCTGCCTTTAATCCAACGGCCTCTTTACTACGGCCCACTATCCCTCAAGAACTTCCCCCAGCCACTGTTACCTCTTCCCTGCCATATTCCAACCCTTCTCTCCAGTCTTCTTCATCCCCTACCTATAGATCTGCAGCTACCTACAGGCCTTCAGTAGCTAAATCTAAAAAGAAACGGAAGTTCTTTCCTACCCATTTGATCCTGCCAGTAACGCAACCTGCCTCCGCACCAACCAACCTGCTCCAGTCTGCCTGCATGCCAGCCGAACCTGATCACCCTCCTGATTCTGCCAATCATCTGCCTGCTATCCAGCCTGACGCCTTGCAGCCTGATGTCCCAGCCTTCCAGCCTGACGCCTTGCAGCCTGATGTCCCGGCCTTCCAGCCTGACGCCTTGCAGCCTGATGTCCCGGCCTTCCAGCCTGACGCCTTGCAGCCTGATGTCCCGGCCTTCCAGCCTGACGCCTTGCAGCCTGATGTCCCGGCCTTCCAGCCTGACGCCTTGCAGCCTGATGTCCCGGCCTTCCAGCCTGACGCCTTGCAGCCTGATGTCCCGGCCTTCCAGCCTGACGCCTTGCAGCCTGATGTCCCGGCCTTCCAGCCTGACGCCTTGCAGCCTGATGTCCCGGCCTTGCAGCCTGACGCCTTGCAGCCTGACGCCTTGCAGCCTGACGTCCTGCAGCCTGACGTCCTGCAGCCTGACGTCCTGCAGCCTGACGTCCTGCAGCCTGACGTCCTGCAGCCTGACATCCTGCAGCCTGACGTCCTGCAGCCTGACGTCCTGGCCTTGCAGCCTGATGTCCCGGCCTTGCAGCCTGATGTCCCGGCCTTGCAGCCTGATGTCCCGGCCTTGCAGCCTGACGCCTTGCAGCCTGATGTCCCGGCCTTGCAGCCTGACGCCTTGCAGCCTGATGTCCCGGCCTTCCAGCCTGACGCCTTGCAGCCTGATGTCCCGGCCTTCCAGCCTGACGCCTTGCAGCCTGATGTCCCGGCCTTCCAGCCTGACGCCTTGCAGCCTGATGTCCCGGCCTTCCAGCCTGACGCCTTGCAGCCTGATGTCCCGGCCTTCCAGCCTGACGCCTTGCAGCCTGATGTCCCGGCCTTCCAGCCTGACGCCTTGCAGCCTGATGTCCCGGCCTTCCAGCCTGACGCCTTGCAGCCTGATGTCCCGGCCTTCCAGCCTGACGCCTTGCAGCCTGATGTCCCGGCCTTCCAGCCTGACGCCTTGCAGCCTGATGTCCCGGCCTTCCAGCCTGACGCCTTGCAGCCTGATGTCCCGGCCTTGCAGCCTGACGCCTTGCAGCCTGATGTCCCGGCCTTCCAGCCTGACGCCTTGCAGCCTGATGTCCCGGCCTTCCAGCCTGACGCCTTGCAGCCTGATGTCCCGGCCTTCCAGCCTGACGCCTTGCAGCCTGATGTCCCGGCCTTGCAGCCTGACGCCTTGCAGCCTGACGCCTTGCAGCCTGACGTCCTGCAGCCTGACGTCCTGCAGCCTGACGTCCTGCAGCCTGACGTCCTGCAGCCTGATGTCCTGCAGCCTGACGTCCCGGCCTTGCAGCCTGACGTCCCGGCCTTGCAGCCTGACGCCTTGCAGCCTGATGTCCCGGTCGTCCAGCCTGACGCCTTGCAGCCTGATGTCCCGGCCTTCCAGCCTGACGACTTCCAGCCTGATGTCCCGGCCTTCCAGCCTGACGACTTCCAGCCTGATGTCCCGGCCTTCCAGCCTGACGACTTCCAGCCTGATGTCCCGGCCTTCCAGCCTGACGACTTCCAGCCTGATGTCCCGGCCTTCCAGCCTGACGACTTCCAGCCTGATGTCCCGGCCTTCCAGCCTGACGACTTCCAGCCTGATGTCCCGGCCTTCCAGCCTGATGTCCCGGCCTTCCAGCCTGACGACTTCCAGCCTGATGTCCCGGCCTTCCAGCCTGACGACTTCCAGCCTGATGTCCCGGCCTTCCAGCCTGACGACTTCCAGCCTGA
Source organism: Lithobates pipiens (assembly GCF_037356315.1). Classification (NCBI taxonomy): domain Eukaryota; kingdom Metazoa; phylum Chordata; class Amphibia; order Anura; family Ranidae; genus Lithobates; species Lithobates pipiens. The sequence goes on from NW_027507789.1 coordinate 24,731,084, forward strand.
TGTCCCGGCCTTCCAGCCTGACGACTTCCAGCCTGATGTCCCGGCCTTCCAGCCTGACGACTTCCAGCCTGATGTCCCGGCCTTCCAGCCTGACGACTTCCAGCCTGATGTCCCGGCCTTCCAGCCTGACGACTTCCAGCCTGATGTCCCGGCCTTCCAGCCTGACGACTTCCAGCCTGATGTCCCGGCCTTCCAGCCTGACGACTTCCAGCCTGATGTCCCGGCCTTCCAGCCTGACGACTTCCAGCCTGATGTCCCGGCCTTCCAGCCTGACGACTTCCAGCCTGATGTCCCGGCCTTCCAGCCTGACGACTTCCAGCCTGATGTCCCGGCCTTCCAGCCTGACGACTTCCAGCCTGATGTCCCGGCCTTCCAGCCTGACGACTTCCAGCCTGATGTCCCGGCCTTCCAGCCTGACGACTTCCAGCCTGATGTCCCGGCCTTCCAGCCTGACGACTTCCAGCCTGATGTCCCGGCCTTCCAGCCTGACGACTTCCAGCCTGATGTCCCGGCCTTCCAGCCTGACGACTTCCAGCCTGATGTCCCGGCCTTCCAGCCTGACGACTTCCAGCCTGATGTCCCGGCCTTCCAGCCTGACGACTTCCAGCCTGATGTCCCGGCCTTCCAGCCTGACGACTTCCAGCCTGATGTCCCGGCCTTCCAGCCTGACGACTTCCAGCCTGATGTCCCGGCCTTCCAGCCTGACGACTTCCAGCCTGATGTCCCGGCCTTCCAGCCTGACGACTTCCAGCCTGATGTCCCGGCCTTCCAGCCTGACGACTTCCAGTCTGATGTCCCGGCCTGCCAGCCTGACGCCTTCCAGACTGATGTCCCGGCCTGCCAGTCTGACGCCTTCCAGTCTGATGTCCCGGCCTGCCAGTCTGACGCCTTCCAGTCTGATGTCCCGGCCTGCCAGTCTGACGCCTTCCAGTCTGATGTCCCGGCCTGCCAGTCTGACGCCTTCCAGTCTGATGTCCCGGCCTGCCAGTCTGACGCCTTCCAGTCTGATGTCCCGGCCTGCCAGTCTGACGCCTTCCAGTCTGATGTCCCGGCCTGCCAGTCTGACGCCTTCCAGTCTGATGTCCCGGCCTGCCAGTCTGATGCCTTCCAGTCTGATGTCCCGGCCTGCCAGTCTGATGCCTTCCAGTCTGATGTCCCGGCCTGCCAGTCTGATGCCTTCCAGTCTGATGCCTTCCAGTCTGATGTCCCGGCCTGCCAGTCTGATGCCTTCCAGTCTGATGTCCCGGCCTGCCAGTCTGATGCCTTCCAGTCTGATGTCCCGGCCTGCCAGTCTGATGCCTTCCAGTCTGATGTCCCGGCCTGCCAGTCTGATGCCTTCCAGTCTGATGCCTTCCAGTCTGATGTCCCGGCCTGCCAGTCTGATGCCTTCCAGTCTGATGTCCCGGCCTGCCAGTCTGATGCCTTCCAGTCTGATGTCCCGGCCTGCCAGTCTGATGCCTTCCAGTCTGATGTCCCGGCCTGCCAGTCTGATGCCTTCCAGTCTGATGTCCCGGCCTGCCAGTCTGATGCCTTCCAGTCTGATGTCCCGGCCTGCCAGTCTGATGCCTTCCAGTCTGATGTCCCGGCCTGCCAGTCTGATGCCTTCCAGTCTGATGTCCCGGCCTGCCAGTCTGATGTCTTCCAGTCTGATGTCCCGGCCTGCCAGTCTGATGCCTTCCAGTCTGATGTCCCGGCCTGCCAGTCTGATGCCTTCCAGTCTGATGCCTTCCAGTCTGATGTCCCGGCCTGCCAGTCTGATGCCTTCCAGTCTGATGTCCCGGCCTGCCAGTCTGATGCCTTCCAGTCTGATGTCCCGGCCTGCCAGTCTGATGCCTTCCAGTCTGATGTCCCGGCCTGCCAGTCTGATACCTTCCAGTCTGATGTCCCGGCCTGCCAGTCTGATGCCTTCCAGTCTGATGCCTTCCAGTCTGATGTCCCGGCCTGCCAGTCTGATGCCTTCCAGTCTGATGTCCCGGCCTGCCAGTCTGATACCTTCCAGTCTGATGTCCCGGCCTGCCAGTCTGATGCCTTCCAGTCTGATGTCCCGGCCTGCCAGTCTGATGCCTTCCAGTCTGATGTCCCGGCCTGCCAGTCTGATGCCTTCCAGTCTGATGTCCCGGCCTGCCAGTCTGATGCCTTCCAGTCTGATGTCCCGGCCTGCCAGTCTGATGCCTTCCAGTCTGATGTCCCGGCCTGCCAGTCTGATGCCTTCCAGTCTGATGTCCCGGCCTGCCAGTCTGATGCCTTCCAGTCTGATGTCCCGGCCTGCCAGTCTGATGCCTTCCAGTCTGATGTCCCGGCCTGCCAGTCTGATGCCTTCCAGTCTGATGTCCCGGCCTGCCAGTCCGATGCCTTCCAGTCTGATGTCCCGGGCCTGCCAGTCCGATGCCTTCCAGCCTGCCGTCCCGGTGCCTGCCCTGCAGCCTCCCGGTCTGATGTGCCTGCCTCCCGGCCTGAGGTGTTCCTGCCCGCTGTCCAGCCTGAAGTGCCGGTGCCCGCTGTCCAGCCTGCGGTGCCCATTTCACCAGCTTGAAGTGCCTGTGCCCTCTGCCCAGCTTGATGTACCCGCTGCCTCGTTTGATGTGCCTGCTGCTAAACCTGTTATGACTCTGCCTGTTGCCCAGCTTGATGCCATGGACTTGTCCCAGCAGCAGCTAGTTGGAGCGTCCGGAGGCCGCTCCTTTGAGGGGGGGTACTGTCAGGAAATGTTCCATCCGCTGATAATATCTGTCTCTTGGCGTGCAGTACTGAGGTCCACCAGCAGGTGTCTCCTGTCAGTTTTGAGCTGTCAGGAGAGCTTTTCCCTGCTGATGCTAGATCATCTTTGGGCCGCAGTACTGGCGTCCACCAGTGGATGGATCCTGGCAGTATGGAGCAGGCAGCACCTCCTGCAATCAGGTGTCACTTGAGGCCAATCACAGGCCTATAAATAGCTGGCAAGCAGTCATATGTTTGCCTCGGTATTGTTCCTTGTGCCCTGACCTGCTGCTTGCGATCCTGAACCTGTTCCTGTACCCTGAACCTGTGACCCGTGGCTCTGATTCTGTTTCCCTGTCCTGGTCCCAACCCTGTCCCACCTGTTACCATTATTCCTGTCCTGAAGTCTGATCCATCCATCCTCTCACTGTCCTGTGTTCCTTACCCCATTTGCTGATCTCCCCGTGTATGACCTTGGCCTGGCTTGTGACTCTGATTCTGGACTGCCCTTGTTTATTTGCTGATCCTCTGTGTATGACCCTGGCCTGCCTATCGTTTACGGTACTTGCATTTCCCATTTATTGTACATATCTGTCTGTTGTTGTTCGGGGGTCTTTGTTGGTTGGTTTATTGCACTGTGTGTTTTTGAATTCATATTATTCACTTTCTTTAATAAATCATATTTCACTTATACACGTTTGGGTTTCCTCTGTTGCAGTCCACACAGTTCTGGTCTTATCTGATACGTGACACTATCAGTGCCCATCAATGAACGTTTGCTTGCTTCCATTCATTCAGGAGTTGGGACACAGATACAGTCCTCCGCTGCTGCTGTGCCTCTGACAATATGTGTGAATGGAGCAGCGGTAGTCTGCTGATACTGAGAATTAGTTGCTTGCTGCAGAGAGAAGAGAGTATGAACACCAGTGGCTGGGTGCCCTAGGCAGCAGGGCACCCTAGGCAGCTGCCTAGTTTGCCTAGTGGTAGCACCGGCTCTGTGTTGGTGCTTGTATTGGGTATTATTCCCATCTTTCCAACGAAGACAGTGTTTCTAGACTTTTAGTTTTTAGTTCAATCAGGAAGAAAGCTAAGAGTTAAATGTGTTCCTGGGTTTTCTACTTGGTGGGCTTTTCTGGGTCTGGCCCACAGATTCCGTGTATTATAAAAGGAACAGAGGGTCCGTGCCCAAATGGAAGAAAATAAAGAGTCGAATGGGGCCCAAGAATGCAAGGCTGGAATGCTGATATGCTGTTATCGGAGCCTGGGGGAACAGAGAACTGCGGGAATCAGAAATAAACCCACTATAGACTTATCCAGTTATGGGCTTAAACTGAGCAGGTATGCTGGGGCAGCCACAAGCCTGAGTTAGGGACTAGGGATGTTAGGGATTTGACTGCAACTTATGTTGAATTGTTATCTTGTGATTATCATCATGCCGCATTATTTAAGTAGTGCTTTGAAACTCTGCCTTTACCTGGTCTGAAGTTACTTAAAGGGGTGTAATGCAAGTAACTGGCAGATATAGTCTACAGCTTGGATCACTAAACTTATTGGGGTATGAGGTGAACAGTACAGGAGTTCATACAGTGTGAAGATACAGTGGTCACCTAGGGTACCAAAGGTTTCTCGATCAGCCTGTTGTGAACCGTATAGATGTGGCAGGGAGATACCCTTTTGCAGTGAGGGAGATGTTATCGGCACTCCTTTATCGAGGCCCTCAACCTGTACACAGGTATGGAAGGCAAAGAGACAAGTGAAGTGCATGCATTGAGTCCATTCTGGGTGCATGGCACACCCAGGGGTGGACTGACCATTTGGCCACTCGGGAGCTGCCCGAGGGCCCCGGGCCACTAGGGGGCCCCATCAGGGTTGCCAGCCTCAGTAAAACCAGGGACAGTATGTAAAAATCTGTGTTTTTTTTTTTATATCTGTCTCTGAAATGTCCCTTACTGACATCCTTTTGGTCTAAAAATACTGAGATTATAGCTGCTCCACCTCTCCAGTACCTTCTCAGCCAATAGAAACATGTCTGTGTATACTATGTGTACATGTATGTGTATACTGTGTGATTGTATACTGTGTGTGTATATTTTGTGGCCCCATAATCTCCAATTGCCTGGAGGGCCCATAATCTCCTATTGGCCGGGGGCCCCATAATCTCCTATTGCCCGGGGGCCCCATGAGTTGTCAGTCCGCCCCTGGGCACACCCCATACCGTTACTAGGAGCGAGGTAGCAGTGATACGCTGGACAGGTAAAGAGGGCAAGGGCATTGCATGTCGCCCCTAAATGCATAGGTAACCGTGGTGAAGTACATTACAGCGAGAGGAGTTTACTAGAGTTCATTCATGTTCAGTCATCTGTCTGGGTCGTGAGTGTGGCTCAAGTAAAGGTACCCCATGTGTGTGGTAGTGACCCTACCAGGGCCGTCTTTAATATTGACTGGACCCGGGGCAAACATTTTGTTGGGCGATCCTCTTCCATGCAATTTCGCTCTCCACCTGCTTTGAGACATACAATAAATAGCAGCTAGACTCAAAATCAGTTTACTGAATCAGATCAGGCTGCGATTGTGATTGGTTGCCAGAGGTTACAGTGTATCATTACTGCTCACTGACTGGCTGGCATTATGGCTCACTGTTATTTTCTAGAGGTTACAGCACATGACTTCTGCTTGTTGATTGGTTGCTAGAGATTATTGTAGATCAAGATCAATACTGCTCACTGCTTGAATGCTAGAGGTTACTGAACATGTATACCAATCACTAATTGGTTTTTAGATGTTACTACACATTAATACTGCTCACTGATTGGTTGCAAGAGGTTAGTGCACAGCATTACTGCTCACTGATCGGTTACCAAAATTCAGGGTGCTATGGTACCATGTTATTTTGGAGAAGGGTTCCACCTCCAATTTGCTTACTTTTGCAGAACATGATGTTAGGCTTAAAGTGGGGTACCCCCTAAAAAAAAAAAATTAAAAGTCAGCAGCTACAAATACTGCAGCTGCTGGCTTTTAATAATCGGACACTTACCTGCCCCAGGGTCCAGCGATGCGGGGGAACGAAGCCCCCCCTCGCTCCCCGCTCCGCTCGCGGCGCCGTCATGCATACTGTGGGCACCCGGCTGTGGCTTCACAGCCGGGCACCCACTGCGCATGCGCGAGCGGCGCAGGGCGCCGTGATACGCCGTACAGTCACCTGGGACACATGACAGGTCCCAGGTGAATGTGCGGCGCGAGGGGAAGTGATGTCACCAGCCCGGGCAATGAAGAAGGCAGACTACGAGGGACCCCCTAGCAACCGGTATTTAGAGGTGAGTAAAACATTTTTTTTTTTGCCAATTATTTTTTTTTGATTTTTTTTAAGAATTTTAAGTAGTTTTATTTTTTTGGTGGCAACACCACTTTAATGACCACAGTTGTAGGCAGGACTTTTAAGCATGCTCCTTTACCTCCCCAGTGGGCAGCATTCAGCAGAACCGATGGTGGATGTGACCTCAGGGGGACATGATATATATATATGAATGCTGCCGCTATTTAAATATCAATGCCGCGGTCCACGACTATTTACATATCAATGCAGGTTATTTACATGTAAACACAGGGTCTACAGGTGAGCCATCTGTACATGGCAATAGGGCAGAGCAGGGCAGCAGCAGCAGAAGTTTACATTGAAATATTGGGACCCAGCACAGGACTAAAACTTCAAGGGATAAGGGAATTTAAACTGGGATAGTTGGCAAGTATGAGGCAGCTGCTTTGGGCCCCTCTACAATGATGGGGCCCAGGGCAGCTGCCCCTTTTGCCCTGCCTTAAAAACGGTCCTGGACCCTACCTAGTGCCTAGCATAGCCCAGAAGAACCCACCATGTATGGACATGAATGTATTTATGCAGCATGTATATATCAATAAGAGTAATAATAAACATTTAAAAACCTTGTTATATGCTTAATAATCGAAGTCCCCGCACACTGGAAATATCATTGGTGTCCCCATTAATTGTATAGGATGTTCTCAAGCTTGACATTGACAGTCCCCAACACATTTTGCCCAGTAGGGCTTCATTGTATATACAAAATGTAGATACTGTATATCCATAGTTATAATATTTATCATTTTGAACCCATTCTTGTTATATTTTTAGCCTTAACTTTAAGCCCCTGGATAGTCAGATTATCCAAGAGCATTACTCTAAAGTCTGTGGACAGTTGCAGATAGGGTATTGTATGATCTCCTTTCCAGCCCAGCTATATTTTACTTGCTGGATCCTTATTGTGCAGGTTGAGGGACAAATACTGCTTTTTTTTACTCTTTGGAAAACAAAACTCTCGACATTACGTATCTATGATTTACTGAACCTTTCATGGAAAAAAAACCCTAAAGTTTCGTGCTCCTTTCTATCTGCCCATGCATGACATGGAAAACACATTGCTTGACTGCTCAGGAATTTCTTCAGATGCATCATCTAATTCCAATTCAGTCACACAATATATTCCAGTATTTGACCGGTCAGCTATAAACTAATCATGTATTACAGTAGAATTTTAGCTACTTAATGTGCAACTCCATTCTAAACATTTCATTTTTGCATTGGACAGAGTTGGAAGAGTCAGAAGCTCTGTCAGGTTTTATTGCTTTTTTGTGTCCCCGCTATGCCTATACCTTACCTGTGATCCTTCTGGAATCTCGAAATCCCTGTAGTAGACACCACTACTCCAGTGATCTTCATTGGCTTCTTGGTCCTACGCAAAGCATCCACCCTGCTCCATTGAGATCACCCTGCAGGGAGGTGCAGTGAGCCCTTGTACACACGGTCGAAAATTCAGACGCAAAACGTCCGATTGGACCGTGTTGTCAGATAATCCGACCGTGTGTGGGCTCCATCGGACTTTTTAAGTTGGAATGTCCGACCAACAATGTTTGAGAGCTGGGCTATAAAATTTTCCCACAACATGATCCGATCGGACTTTGTCCGATTGTTTGTAGAGAATTCCGATCGGACAAAGTGCCACGCATGCCCAGATCAAATTACGAGACCAAAGCTATTGGCTACTAGCCGCAAAGTAGTCCCGTCGCAATGACCGAACGTCATCACGTTCCGAATGATCGGATTTTCCGATAACTTTGTCCAACCGTGTGTATGCAACACCAGTTTCGGACAAAATCCGTCGGAAAAAACTCGATGGATTTTGTTGTCGGAATGTCCGACTGTGTGTACAAGGGCTTGATCACCTCTGCAGTTTTTTTCCGACAACATTTTCACATCACGTTACGAACGATCAGATTTTCCGACAACTTTGTCCGAACGTGTGTATGCAACACCAGTTTCAGACAAAATCCGTCGGACAAAATCAGACGGATTTTGTTGTCGGAATGTCCGACCGTGTGTACAAGGGCTTATAGACCCTCTCGGCTTAGACAACTGCAGCCAGCAACCCTGCTGGGAAGTCATATTCCGGTCTGAATAACGTGTCCGGGTTTCAGGCAGTCTGAAACCTGGATGCATGATATTCCAAACCCAAGCTGTCCAGGTAAACCCCAGACAGGTGGTAACCCTATCCTACAGACACAGAAACCGGGGGGGGGGTTGTGTCAGATGTGGTCTGGTATATTAGAGTGCACAAGGCAGTGAATTTTTTGTGTCTTTAGGACAGCAGAGACGTACTTACATACTGTGCAACTGTTATAGCAGGAAAAGGAGGTAAGAATGTGAAAATGGGAGTTCTTAGTATTTATTTGACTGAATATTTATTTCTGTGACTTCAAATGGGCTTTAGTGGAATATTTTACAGAAAAATGAATGTCAGATCACAAGGATGAATTCAATTATGAACTATAAAGATTAAATATTAAGTATGTCAGTAAATGCTTGTATATGAATTTAGCAGGATTTTACAACGTACATTAAAATTACATTTATTCCTTCAGATGCTTACACCAGACAACCACCGTACAGTGGAACTGAAGCTCTTCTTAGCCAAGCTAAGGATGTAACCCTTTGCCCCGTACACACAATCTGACTTTCCAAGAACAAAACTATGGATTTTTGTTAACCCCCCATACACACGATCGGACTTTGTACAAACTTTCCCGTGGATTTTTATACAAAGGGTGTTGGCCGTAAGTTTGTATTGCATACGCACGATCTGACTTTTTAGGCAATAAACACGAACGTAGTGACGTTTCAATTCAAAAGAGGACGTTCAATTACTCCAGCGCCACCTTTGGTCAACTTCTGTATTGTTGTCTGATCTTTTGCATTGGTTCTGAGCATGTGTGTTTGTACTTTGTACAAAAGTCCCATGGTTTTGTGTACACGCGATCGGACTTTGCTGCATCGGACTTATGTTGTCAAAAAGTTTGTCCGTTCGCACAGCCAACAAAAGTCAGATGAAAACAGAAAAAGTTTGTCCCATGGAGCGTACACACAGTCGGATGTTGCTCCAAAACAGCTAATTTGCATGTTTGTTGTCAAAAATCCGATCGTGTGTACGGGCCTTTAGAAGGTTGTTGGCTCCAACTTGTCTTGCATACACACGGTCACACAAATGTTGGCCAACAATTACTAATGTAGTGACGTACAAGACGCACGTGATATCTCCATAAAGGCCCATACGCATGTTCAGACTTTTTGACAACAAACATGCAAATAAGGCAACATCCGACCGTGTGTACGCTCCATCGGACAAACTTTTTCGATTTTCATCTGACTTTTGTTGGCTGTGCGAACGGACAAACTTTTTGGCAACAAAAGTCCGATGGAGCAAAGTCCGATCATGTGTACAGAAAGCCATGGGACTTTTGTACAAAGTACAAACACGCATGCTCAGAACCAATGCAAAAGATAAGACAACAATACAGAAGTTGACCAAAGGTGGCGGTAAAGAGTAAAAAAGCCACGTGATTTGGTGAAAGTTGGCTGAAAGAGTCCTGCTGTAGGCAATACAAGTTCACGGCCAACGCCCTTTGTACAAAAATCCACGGGAAAGTTTGTACAAAGTCTGATCGTGTGTATGAGGCTTTACGAAAGCTAGTTTTACAAGACCGAGCGTTTCCGGCTCATACTTGATTCCGAGCATGCGTGTACACGTGTACACACAATTGGAAAGTCCAACAACAAACATTTGTTGGCGGAAAATTTGAGAACCTGCTAGCCAACATTTGTTGGCAGAAAGTCCGCCAACAAATGTTCGATGGAGCATACACACAGTCGGACTTTCCACCAACAAGCTCACATACAACTTTTGTTGTTGGAAAATCTATTTGTGTGTACTGGGCATTAAGCCCCATACACACTATCAGATTTTCTGCTGATTTTTGTCTTCAGATTTACCAAAACCATGTAGTGCAAGGGCCTGCCTGATTGCATACAAATTGAAACTCCTAAGGATTGACCTCATATTATATGGTTTTGGTAAATCTGAAGACAAAAATCAGCAGACAAATCTGATAGTGTGTATGGGGCTTAAGTCTTGGACCAACATGGTTTTACTCTTTTATCTTATAACAAAAAATGGAAATTGAGGCCATACCACTGCCTCAACTTCAATTTAAGGCCGGGTTCACACTGCTGCGGCTAGGAGACCCGGATGTGATTCGCACCGCACTGCAGTGCAAATCACATCCGATCTCTGTGCGATGTGAGTTCAGCCATACAGATAGTATGGCTGAATTCGCATCGCACGCGCTCCAAACTCGCACAGGACCCTTTTTTTGGTCCGCAGCAGAATCGTATCGCATGGGTGTTCACACCATGCGATCCGATTCTTGTCTGAGTTTGCAGATCGCACTGCGATATGCGAACTGATCTGGGGGTGTCATTAAGGTTTTACTGACACTCCCAGCAGTCCGCATAGGGCAGTGTGAACTGCCGGCGGGAGGCATGCGATGCGGGAACCCGCCGCTTCAGTGTGAACCCATCCTTAGGTCCAATACAACTTTATTTTAAAGGCCCATACACACGATCGGACTTTTTGACAACAAACATGCAAATTAGCTGTTTTAGGCCCCTTTCACACATGCTGATGGTATGTCCGTATTTCATCCATCCGTTTGCGGATGAAATACGGACATCCATTCATCCCTATGGGATAGCGGGTGTCTGCGGATGAGCATCCGCAGACACCCGATTTCGTCCGCCTCCGCAACAGTCCGATTCTGCAGACGGAGGAAAATCCTATTTTTCTATCCGTCTGCAGAGCGGATCGGACGAACACGGACACACGGTCCGTGCTCGTCCGATCCCCATAGAGGAGAGCGGAGAGCTGACAGGGCGGTCCACGCACAGTGTGCGGAGACCGCCCTGTCCGCAGCCAGCTCAGCGGGGACAACGGAGCGATCCCCGCTGAGCGAGCAGATCATCACGGGGCGGATCATTACTGATCCGCCCCGTGTGAAAGAGGTTAAGGCAACATCTGACCGTGTGTACGCTCCATCGGACAAACTTTTTCGGTTTTCATCGGATAAATGTTGGCTGTGCGAACAGACAAACTTTTCGACAACATAAGTCCGATGGAGCAAAGCCTGATTGTGTGTACAGAAAACCATCGGACTTTACAAATACACATGCTCAGAACCAATGCAAAAGATCAGACAACAATACAGAAGTTGATCAAAGGTGGCGGTAAAGAGCAGAAAAACCACGTTATTTGGTGAAAGTTGGCTGAAAAAGTCAGACTGTGTGTATGCATAACAAGTTCACGGGCAACGCCCTTTGTACAGAAATCCACTGGAAAGTTTGTATAAAGTCCGATCGTGCGTATGAGGCTTTATAAAAGCCAGGATGTCAATCTAAGGCCTGTGCTTGTAGTCACAATAGAAGAAATAACATTAAAGGGCTCCCAGCACAAAAAGAGATACACCAATATGTGGCCCATTGCAGTGGGGCTGCATATTTGTGTTACGTCAGCGTCACAGGGTTAAAGGGTTAGTTCACCTTTTAAAAAAACTGCATATGCAGGTAAGGGGCGCCAGTAGATAAAAACAAATTGTGCAGCTTTGATTAAAGTGAATAATTCCCTTGATATGGGTGTAGGTCAGTGATGGCAAACTTTGGCACCCCAGATGTTTGGAACTACATTTGTCATGATGCTCATGCACTCTGCAAGTGTGCTTGAGCATCATGGGAAATGTAGTTCCAAAACATCTGGGTGCCAAGGTTCGCCATCACTGATGTAGACCATTTAGGTACCGTATTTATCGGAGTATAACACGCACTTTTTTTCCCCTTAAAATCAGGGAAAAATCGCGGGTGCGTGTTATACGCCGATCCTCCGCAATTTCTGGGCTCTGAGCGGCTTTCAGCCGCCTTTGGCCCTTCTTATGGCTTTCGGCTGCCTTCGGCCCTTCTTGGCGGCTTTCTGCCGCCTTCAGCCGTTCTTGGCGGCTTTCGGCCCTTCTTGGTGGCCGAAAACCACCTAGAAGGGCCGAGAGCGGTCGTAAGCCGCCGAGTACGGCTGAAGGCGGCCAAAAACGACCGAACTACCGGGCGCTGCCGAGATACACAGGACATCTCGGCGGCGCCATTTTTAAAAATAAAAGCTGACATCAATGAGGGGACAACGATGCACAAGGCTGCAATGACGGACAGGCTGCATGATGGACAGGCTGCATGACAAGGCTGCAATGATGGACAGGCTGCATGACAAGGCTCCCAGAGATGGTATCATTCTGTCCTGCCTTGTTCCTTTAACGTTGCTAAGATGCTCCCAGCTGTTATCGCTCACCCCTACCATCATAGGAGCGAGCTCTCAAACCCCCGCACGTGTGGTCTACTATCTCTTGGGATGGGGAGAGAGAGTGCAGGTAAAGGGGTTGGAGTTGGCTGGGAGTGTCTTAGCAACGTCCTAGCAACAAGGCAGGACAGGATAATGCCATTACTGTAGAGTTTGTTTTTATCTACGGGAGCCCCTTACCTGCATAGGCAGGTTTTTAGTCAATATGAGATACAGTATTCACACATGGTAAGTTTGTCTTCGTTATTAAATTTTTCTTGATTTCTTGAACGTTGTTCTAACTGATGTCCGTTATACATCAAAACCTAAATAAAAAGAATTTACAGGAAAAAAAACACAGCAAAAAATGTAGGCCTAATAAGACTAAAACGACAACATTATTGCTTCTCTCTGGATTCGTCATTTCAAAACAACGTGGGTGACCTGGCATTATTGTATAAATCAATATAATGAGCCAAGCAGGACAAGATTACTGGAGTCAGAGGGATATCAGATGCACAGCTAATCCACAGTGTAAAGCTATTAGCAGCACCATCTACAAGTGTCGTGCCGCCTCTCTAAAATGCTGGTTTAAAGTCATTTATCTCCTCCACCCCCGTAGGACATTAAAGGGGATCTTCAGTTCTTTAACAATGTTTAGCTATAAATGTAAATGTGATCGTCTTAACAAAAAAACAGTCAAGATTGGCCTTATGTGAGAAAACTGAATGTTCATTCCCATTTGTGTTGACATCATAATCTTGTCTTCCCTTAAAGTGGTGTTGCCACCAAAAAATAAAAAATTGTTTAAAATTCTTAAAAAAAAAAAAAAAAATTGGAAAAAAAAAAATTAAATACCTGTTGCTAGGGGGTCCCTCGTAGTCTGCCTTCTTCCTTGCCCGGGCTGGTGACATCACTTCCCTTCGTGGCGCACAGTCACCTGGGACCTGTCACGTGTCCCAGGTGGCTGTGCGGCGTACCACGGCGCCCTGCGCCACTTGCGCATGCGCAGTGGGTGCCCGGTTGTGAAGCCACAGCCGGGTGCCCACAGTACGAATGACTGCACCGCGAGCGGAGCGGGGAACGAGGGGGGGGGCTTCGTTCCCCTGCATCGCTGGACCCTGGGACAGGTAAGTGTCCGATTATTAAAAGTCAGCAGCTGCAGTATTTGTAGCTGCTGACTTTTAATTTTTTTTTTTTTAGGGGGCACCCCACTTTAAGTTCCCATATACTAGTAAAATTTTGTGCAAATTATTATTATTTTTTTTAATTTTGTTTGATTTTCAAATGCCCCGTACACACAATTGGATTTTCCGACAACAAATGTTGGATGTGAGCTTGTTGGCTGAAAGTCTGACCGTGTGCACGCTCCATCGAACATTTGTTGTCAGACTTTCTGCCAACAAATGTTGGCTAGCAGGTTCTCAAATTTTCCGCCAACAAATTTTTGTTGTTGGACTTTCCGATCGTGAGTCGTGATCGTGGACACAAGTCCGTCGCACAAAAGCCCACACATGCTCGGAATCAAGTACGAGCTGGAAGCACTCGGTCTTGTAAAACGAGCGTTCGTAATGGAGATATCACATTGGCTCGTTGTACGACTTGTACATCACTACGTCCGTAATTGTTGGCCAACATTTGTGTGACCGTGTGTATGCAAGACGAGTTGAAGCCAACAACCTTTGAACAAAAATCTGTGGTTTTGTTGTCGGTAAGTCCGATCGTGTGTACGGGGCATAATGGTTAGTGTAGTCAAACTGACGTTCATTTTTGAATTTGGTTGTAATTTGGGAAAGTCCATTTGTTCCAAAATTGAATGTTAAAAACGAAACGAGATTTTGAAGTACCGTACCTCCGAATGACATTCGTCAAGTCCATGAGTTGTAGCAACCCCTATTGTACAGTTTAGTTAGGAACATCTAGCTGACTCACAGTAGCTTTAAAGGGTTTGTAAAGGCAGAAGGTTTTTTATCTTGATGCATTCTATGGATTTGATGTCCAGCAGCCTGAATTGGGGAGGTGTCACGACAAGAAAAAGGGCCACATCAGGTAAACGTCCAAGCAATAAGTATATTCTCTTAAAAAAACAGATACAAGAATTCAACACATTTTGGGGGCTAAAAGACACCCCCTTCATCAAAGGATAAAATTGATAGAAGTTGATTTTTGTTTTAAATTTAGCCCTGATGAAGGGGAGTGTCATCTAGAAACGTGTTGGCTACATGGGATTTTTTATTTTTTTTTATTTTAATGAATTAGACTTGGAAACTTACTTTTGGGTATGGTGTTCCTTCTTGTCTTTCAGATTCCAATATGAAACATTTCCATAGTCCCTTCTGTACACACGAGTTGCCTACACAGAGGAAGTAAAGGCTATTTAAAAAATAAAATAAAAATGCAACCTGCAAGGCAAAGGCATAATGAGCTAGAACACATAGCATACTAGCTCATTATGAATAACTTACCTGAGAATGAACCCCCCGAAGCGGTCCTCCGTCTTCATCTTCGCCGCTGCCATGTATCCCGGAGTGACTTCTGGGGTCTCGCTGCTCCGGCGCTGTGATTCGCCGGAGCCGCAATGATGTCACTCCCGCGCATGCGCACGGGAGCCGACACGAGCGACATATCGCCGTGATCTGCGGCCTGCTCAGTGCGCCTGCCTGCCTCTGTGCCTGTCTTTTTGTAAATATCTCCTAAACTGTGTAAACCTAAACTCAATTTTAGTCATACATTTAGGCCAAAATGTATTCAGCCACATGTCTTTGGTAAAAAAAAAGTAAATAATTGTATATTTATTGGTTTGCGCAAAAGTTGTCACATCTACAAACTAAGGTACGTTTTCTGGAATTTACGCAGCTTTTAGTTTACGACTGCCTATCTCATTTCTTGAGGTGCTAAAATGGCAGGGCAGTACAAAACCCCCCCAAATGACCCCATTTTGGAAAGTAGACCCCCTAAGGAAATTGATAAGAGGCATGTTGAGCCCATTGAATATTTTATTTTTTTGCCTCAAGCGATTGAATAATGACAAAAAAAAAATTTTTTTTTTTTTTTTACACAAAGTTGTCACTAAATGATATATTGCTCACACATGCTATGGGCGTATGTGAAATAACACCCCAAAATAAATTCTGCTGCTTCTCCTGAGTACGGGGATACCACATATGTGGGACTTTTTGGGAGCCTAGCCGCGTACGGGGCCCCGAAAACCAAGCACCGCCATCAGGCTTTCTAAGGGCGTAAATTTTTGAGTTCACTTCTCACTACCTATTACAGTTTTGAAGGCCATAAAATGCCAAGATGGCACAAAACCCCCACAAATGACCCCATTTTAGAAAGTAGACACCCCAAGCTATTTGCTGAGAGGCATGTTGAGTCCATGGAATATTTTATATTTTGCCACAAGTTGCGGGAAAATTACAAACTTTTTTTTTTTTTTTTTTTTTTCACAAAGTTGTCACTAAATGATATATTGCTCACGCATGCCATGGGCATATGTGAAATGGGCGAGCTGTTGGCACCCCACATTGCTTTTAATTTCATTTTATATTTTTTATGTGATCACCAAGTCATTAATTACCTTTTGACTTCAATAAATCAACTTTTTTATATCGTTTGACCCGCACCATGTGGAGCCTTTTTTTCTTTTTCATTTTTTCTGTTCCTTTGGTTTAAACCTTCACATCATTTCCCTCCCCATTCGGGGGAGATTGGAGTATTGGTACAACAGGCTGCGTCTGAGTTTGACTACCTTGACGTTCCATCTGTAAAGATCCACTATTGGGCCTACAACCGCCTGGAGCTCCACCACCAGCTCAACAGATCTCCCTCCTTATACTCCTTGGTCCCAGATTGTGACCTCAAGCTTTCTAGACTCAACCGTCATATGACTGTGTGAGTCCAACTGTTCCGGTAAGAAGTATTTATCCACTCTTTACTGATGTTTACAGTCAAGCAGATCCATATGAATACATTCGCCTAGTGTTTTACCTTCTTTCTCTGTGACGGTTCGGTCACCCTCATGCCAGCTACATAGTGGAATGAGCGCCCAATGTTGGACTTTTCTCTAGGCATTTATATTTATGTGATTTTTGACATATTATTGTTTTTTATGTTGATCACGTTCACTATCATTGAAGCGCTACACTGTTTTTATTATCCTATATGTGAAATGACACCCCAAAATAAATTCTGCTGCTTCTCCTGAGTACGGGGATACCACATATGTGGGACTTTTTGGGAGCCTAGCCGCGTACGGGGCCCCGAAAACCAAGCACCGCCTTCAGGCTTTCTAAGGGCGTTACAGTTTTGAAGGCCATAAAATGCCAAGATGGCACAAACCCCCCCCCCAAATGACCCCATTTTGGAAAGTAGACACCCCTAAATTTAGGGGTACACTAGTGAGACTAGGTAATAAATGGCGGGTGCCCTGAAACTATAAAAAAATAACTAACCAACCAGCGTCACCTGTAACAGTTATATGGTGATCACTGGTGAAAGGGTTAACTAGGGGGCAATCAGGGGGCTTTATGCGGTAGTATATGGGGGTCCCTGGCGCTATAAAAAGCTGCGGCAAACCTAAATACCTACCTGCCTAACTAGCGTCACCTGTGACACTAATACAGCGATCAGAAAAACGATCGCTTATTAGGCTGGGTTCACACTGGAGCGATGCGGGAACGCCACGAATGCGCGGCGGGTTCCCGCATCGCATGCCTCCCGGCGGCAGTTCACACTGCCCTATGCGAACTGCTGGGAGTGTCAGTGAAATGTTACTGACACCCCCAGATCAGTTCGCATATCGCAGTGCGATCTGCAAACTCGGATAGCATGGTGTGAACACCCATGCGATCCGATTCTGCTGCGGGCCAAAAAAAGGGTCCCGTGCGAATTTGCGGCGGGTGCGGCGGGTGTGGCGGGTGCGGCGGGTGCGGCGAATGGCTGAACTCGAATCGCACAGAGATCGGATGTGATTTGCACTGCAGTGCGGTGCGAATCACATCCGTTCTCATAAACCGCTGCAATGTGAACCCAGCCTTAGTGACACTGGCGACGGGGGGTGATCACGGGGTTAAACCTTTATTGGGGGGGTTAGGGGGGTACCTTAGAACTAAAGGGGGCTAACCCTAACTGCCCTAACAGTTATTAGTCACAAATGACACCCGCCGGGTGATCAGGGGGTTAAACCTTTATTAGGTAATAAATGGCGGGTGCCCTGAAACTATAAAAAATAACTAACCAACCAGCGTCACCTGTAACAGTTATATGGTGATCACTGGTGAAAGGGTTAACTAGGGGGCAATCAGGGGGCTTTATGCGGTAGTATATGGGGGTCCCTGGCGCTATAAAAAGCTGCGGCGAACCTAAATACCTACCTGCCTAACTAGCGTCACCTGTGACACTAATACGGCGATCAGAAAAATGATCGCTTATTAGGCTGGGTTCACACTGGAGCGATGCGGAAACGCCGCAAATCCGCGGCGGGTTCCCGCATCGCATGCCTCCTGGCGGCAGTTCACACTGCCCTATGCGAACTGCTGGGAGTGTCAGTGAAATGTTACTGACACCCTCAGATCAGTTCGCATATCGCAGTGCGATCTGCAAACTCGGATCGCATGGTGTGAACACCCATGCGATCCGATTCTGCTGCGGGCCAAAAAAAGGGTCCCGTGCGAATCTGCGGTGGGTGCGGCGGGTGCGGCGGGTGCGGCGAATGGCTGAACTCGAATCGCACAGAGATCGGATGTGATTTGCACTGCAGTGCGGTGCGAATCACATTCGTTCTCATAAACCGCTGCAATGTGAACCCAGCCTTAGTGACACTGGCGACGGGGGGTGATCACGGGGTTAAACCTTTATTGGGGGGGGTTAGGGGGGTACATTAGAACTAAAGGGGGCTAACCCTAACTGCCCTAACAGTTATTACAGTCACAAATGACACCAATGCAAAAAAAAAAAAATGACATTGGTGTCACTGTGACTGGGGGGCAGGGGTAATTGGGGGGGTGATCGGGGGGTAAAGGGGGGGTGTGAGTGTGCCTGGCATGTTCTACTGTGTGTGTAGAGTGTTGGTGCAACTCACCGATCCGCTCTCCTCCGTGTCGGAACGAAAAATACCGACACGGAGGAGAGAATACATCACTTCCTCTCCTGTGTTTACATTACAGGAGAGGAAGTGATGTCACGGGGGATTCCTATTCGTCGGGAGCGATCGCGAGGGGGTGGCCATGAATGAATGGCCGCCCCCTCGTCCCGGATCGCTCCCGGACGAAAACCGACCGCCGCAGGCACCGGGCGGGGGCCCGATCGGGCCCCCGACCCGCGGGAAGCAAGGGACGTACATGTACGCCAATATGCCTGCCCGTGCCATGCTGTCGACGTACATCGTCGTGCGGCGGTCGGCAACTGGTTAAGCTAGTGCATTGTTGGTTCACTTACCTTTTCCTTCGATTTCCCTTCTAAATGTTTTTTTTCTTTGTTTTCTTTGTCTGAATTTCTCACTTCCTGTTCCTCCTCAGTAAGCTGTTCAGTAAGCTGTTCTGGCTGACTAAACACCACTCGGATGATGGTGTGAAGTTTACTGAGGAGAAACAGGAAGTGAGAAATTCAGACAAAGAAAAAAAACATTTAGAAGGGAAATCGAAGGAAAAGGTAAGTAAACCAACAATGCACTAGCTTAAAGGAACCTATTTAGAAAATAAAAAACAAAGCTTTACAAACCCTTTAAGAAAGTCCCGACAATGCACAATCAGGCCTGGTGGGTAGGCACAGCTGACCGGAGCCTTTTACAACCAGTAGCAGAGGATTGTGATCTTGAAATTATGCCAACAGCTTCTGCAGCAAAGAGCAGGAATGAGGTCCAGACAGTCCACACCCAAGCGGGAGGCTTCCCAAGTGGAGATAGCATAGATCCTGCACTTTCCCTACCCCTCGGGAATCTTTCCCTGCTACTATGCGCTTGTGGTGCCATAAGGAGAACATGTCCCTACACTAGCCACTGGCACAAAGCACGCCAAACCTGGGAGCCAGAGTCTTATATAAACACTGCCCTGGCCCAAGATGGCTGTCGAGGTTAGGTGGGGCGCCAGCGTCCAATCGGACAGCTATTGCACTGGTAACCGCAGGAAATCATAGAGGAACCATGTTCCTCACGACTTCCTTCCCCCTTCTGCATGCCCACTCCGGTCAAGCGCCACCTACAGTATGGAGTACAGACTGCACCTTCCTACAAGCAGGCAGTTTCCACTTCAGTGCCCAATCAGCTGCCTGGGATGGGGGGGTGGAAAGACATGAAGGACACAGGAGACATGAGCCACACCCAAAAATAAGATTCCAAGCACTAAGTTTGTTTTAATAAAATAGTCCAATGCAAATCCTATGTAGTCAATTCTTTTTTGGGGCGAGACAACACCCCCTTCATTAGGGCTAAAATGTAAAACTATATTAACTTCTATCTAATTTTATTTTGATGAAGGGGGTGTCCTCTTTTATGCAGGTACAGTCTACTACTTCCACTGTAGGTGGCGCTTTTTTTGCAGCAGCATTGAAGTTGGAGAGGAAGTCAAAAGGAACACGGTTCCTCTATGATTTCCTGGGTCACCAGGAAAGCTGTACCATTGGATGCTGCTGTCCCATGTGACTCTGGCAGCCATCTTGGGTCAGACAGAGCCTACTTAAGGCCCTGACTTCCAGGCTTGGCATGCATTTTGTGAGTGGGTAGAGTAGGGACAGGTGCCCCATCTGGTAGGGACAGAATAGGCAGTAGAGAAAGATTGCTGATAAGGAGGGAAAGCATAGGGCTCACAACTTCTCTGGACATCTTCCCACTTGGGCACCAGCTGACCAGGCAGTATTCTGCCCCTCCTAACAGTCACTGCCAATTTGGCTGAAATCTGCTCTCTACGCGCTGTAGGGTCGGTGAGAGCTGCCAGTTGGGCTGACTTCCCACCAGGTTTATTGTGAACTGTCTTTGCATTACATTATAGCCCCATTATAGCCCCTGAAACGCATTGGCTACATGGGATTTTATTGGACCAAAGCCTTGTCTCTCTGGTTACAATCTGAGACATTTCTGTAGAAACTTCTGAACATGTGAGCTACCTGTCCAGTGTTGACACATGTTAATATATTCAACTCCATATGGTTGTATGGGATCCAGAACCACCAACCCACCACTTGGTCTACTGGAATGGGGCCTTGGTGGTGTTACCACTATATAGCTGTACTAGAAAAGTTGGTTTCACCATCTTCACTGGGTTAAAAATTTTGGAAACCATTTTGAAAAACAGTCCACCTAGAAGAATATCAACCGTGTCTTCAGGTCCAGGGCTCATTTTAAAGTTTCAACTTCAAAACCCGTATTTCCCATATGGTATAGAAATATGTTTATATGTTCTTGTTCATAAACTGTGAGTAATCAAGTTTTGCTTTCAGGCTGTTAGTAGGCAAGCTCGGAGATTTTACACCATAATGACAAGCTGCATGCCTTTAGGGGCCGGCTGTTTGTTGGTCTACAGATAAATTATATGCCTGATTAAGACACTCATATGTTCCCGTGGGACACAGACAGCAGCTGCAAAGGTGTTCCTGGCTGTGATTACATCTTTCAGAATCTATATGTGCCACCATAAAATAATGAATACAAATACAATTAACTGCAGGAAATTACTGGCATGGAAATAAATACGCTTTATGGCCGGGTATCAGTCGTTCCAAGTAAGTCGTTGTTTAAAGGGCCGCTGAACATAAATAACAAGTTCCTTTAAGAAATGTTAATGATATTCATGAATTAATTTGGAGAAGTTTCAGGAGCTTGTCAGAAGTGAAGATAAAAAATAAAAAAAAAGACAGACAATCAAGTGTAAGCGAGGGGAAAGGGGGAGGTATTTTCTGTTCGGTAGCCTGTTAGGAAAACTCACTTTGAAGCCCCTTTCACTCCTGCTGTGTTGTGGTGTGTTGCCGCATGTGCATCAACATGTGTTTTTTTTTTTTTTTGCCTATTGATTAGGGGCAAGTCAAAACTATTCATATCAGATGCAGTTGGATGCATTTTTGACTGCATTCCAACTGCATAGACAGTTCAAAATCCAGGTTATCCTATGGGCATAGTACACAGTATTCACTCATCTAAGCCCCTGGCTGGACTCAGGTCAGTTTCTGTCTCACAAGGTGCCCCCTAATAGGTTCCCCAACCCAAACAGGCAGCACTTGTACCTTTTTAGTATTTTGTCAGCACTCACCCTCTTCACCCAGCAGCAGGATCCCACAGTAGAGAGAGGCCTGAGTACAGGGGCGAACTGACCATTTGGCTACTCGGGCACTGCCCGGGGGCCCCATCAGGGTTGCCAGCCTCAGTAAAACCAGGGACAGTATGCTAAAGCGGGGTTCCACTCTAAAGTGTAACTTCCGCTGATCGGAACCCTCCCCCCCTCCGGTGTCACAATTGGCACCTTTCAGGGGGGAAGGGGGTGCAGATACCTGTCAAAGACAGGTATTTACACCCACTTCTGGGCATAGACTCCCACGGGAGTCTATGCCTCTTCCTGTCCCTGCGCACTGTCTGCTGGGACACACACGGGTCCCAGAGACAGCACAGACAATTTCTATTGCACTGCGGGACTCGCACATGCGCAGTAGGGAACCGGGAAGTAAAGCCGCAGCGCTTCATTACCTGATTCCCTCACCTAGAATGGTGGCGGCAGCAGCCGAGAGCCGAGCGATCGATCGGCCTCGGCTGCCGGGATCGCTGGACCCCGGGACAGGTGAGTGTCCATTTATTAAAAGTCAGCAACTGCAGTATTTGTAGCTGCTGGCTTTTAATATTTTTTTCCACAGTGCAGTCCCGCTTTAAAATCTGTATTTTTTTTTACATCTGTCTCTGAAATGTCCCTTACCGACATCCTTTTGGTCTAAAAATCCTGAGATTTCTGAGAAAATCCTGCCCCAACTCTCCAGTACCTTCTCAGCCAATAGAAACATGTCTATGTATACTGTGTGATTGTATACTGTGTGTGTATACTGTGTGTGTATACTGTGTGGCCCCATAATCTCTGATTGCCTGGGGGCTCATAATCTCCTATTGCCCGGGGGCCCCCCTAATCTCCTATTGCCCGGGGGCCCCATGAGTTGTCAGTCCGCCCCTGCCTGATTATCAGCCAGTTTACATGCTTGTATACACTATATTACCAAAAGTATTGGGTCATCCATTTTTACACACACATGAACTTTAATGGCATCCCAGTATTAGTCCGTAGGGTTCTATATGGAGTTGGCCCACCCTTTGCATCTATAACAGCTTCAGCTCTTCTGGGAAGGCTGCCCACAAGGTTACATAGTTACATAGTAGGTGAGGTTGAAAAAAGACACAAGTCCATCAAGTCCAACCTATGTGTGTGATTATATGTCAGTATTATCCCTGTATGTTGAGGTAGTTCAGATGCTTATCTAATAGTTTCTTGAAACGCTGAGACCACCACCTGTGGAAGGGAATTCCACATCCTTGCCGCTCTTGCAGTAAAGTACCCTCTACGTAGTTTAAGGTTAAACCTCTTTTCTTCTAATTTTAATGAGTGGCCACGAGTCTTGTTAAACTGCCTTCTGCAAAAAAGTTTTATCCCTATTGTGGTTTAGGAGTGTGTCTATGGGAATGTTTGACCATTCTTCCAGAAGCGCATTTGTGAGGTCAGGCACTGATGTTGGAGAGAAGGCCTGGCTTGCACTCATCCAAAAGGTGTTCTATCTGGTTGAGGTCAGGACACTGTACAGGCCAGTCAGGTTCATCCACCCCAAACTTGCTCATCCATCTCTTTATGATCCTTGTCCACTGGTCCAAATCATTTACTAGAGGGGGGATTATGGTGTGGGGTTCTTTTTTAGGGGCTGGGCTTGGCCCCTTAGTTCCAGTGAAGGGAACTCTTAAGACCAGTGGCGTAACTAGAACCTTCAGGGCCCCGATGCAAGAAACCATGAAGGGCTCCCCTGAACCCCAGCCAGGGCCCTTCCCTCCAAGTCCGGGGGTGGAACTCCAGGGCGTGGTCACAGGTATGACCTTTGTGAGCCCTGTTGTTCCACCACTGGTATCAGTAGTTTATTTTTATTATTTTTTATTTTATTTTTAGGTGCCCCATTGGGGGACTGTCCCTAGGCAGGATGGGGTCCCCGTCCCCAGAAGAGATGAGGTCCTTTTCTCCAGGGCAGATGAAGTTACTGCCCCCAGGTGAGAAGGAGTCCCTGTCCCCAGAGGGAGATGGAGGGGGTATGTAATGGTGTATGGGGTCCTCTCACTCACCATGACCAAGCTGTAGGCCGGGCACTCATCCATGTTGGCCTGGGCTCCATCCAGTGTGCTGGACGGGCGATCAGCATATCTCCCAGAAAGACCTTTCATCATCTGTGTATGAGCTGGCTGAGGACACAGGTCAAGCGGGGAATGCACAACTAAAGAGCAGCCAGTGCAATAGTCAAGCATGGAGCTCTGCTAGTCACCCTCCACCTCCAGCCACCCGTGTGCATGGTGCACTGGTACCCCTAGCTGCCTATGCTGCTGCCGGCCATATGTAGAGGGGGCTGCATGGGCCCCCTGCATCACAGGGCCCGGTTGCGGTCGTGACTGCTGCACCCCCTATTGTTACACCCCTGCTTAAGACGTCAGCATACCAAGACATTTTGGACAATTTCACGCTCCCAACTTTGTAGGAACAGTTTTCCTTTCCTGTTCCAACATGACTGCGCATTGCATTACTGATCACTTACTCTGTTCAGTAAGACAAGGAAGGGGCCAGCAAAGGACACATTTACCAGCCCCTTCCCGCTCTTCATCCTGACAGATCCCATACAGCAGCCTGTGGGAGGGGGATACCGGGCAAGCGATGTGTGTGTGGGGGGGGGGGGGGGACCTGAGACAGTAGGACAAGTATAGGTTAGGGAGGCGGCAGGGGCCGCATGTAGACTAACAGAAGCCCTGTATTTCCTTCCTCCGGCTGCTGAATGTCTGTGGTTGGGAGAGGAGGAGAAGCGGGCATTCAACGGCTGCATATAGGGATTGGTTCCTCTACGCGCTGCCACCCCCGCCACTGATCCTATCCAGGTATAAAGGGGAGCTGCACGGGCCCCGGAGCATGTGGCCAGGTTGCAATCGCAGATCTTGCGACCCTTATACATATGACCCCTGGTCTTATAATGACAATGACAAACAATACAAGCTGAGCAGTAATTTATAGAACTATCAGATGTCCTAGGACCTGAACAAAGTCACCCTTATACCATGGACAACATTTCGTTTTTACCAGAAAATGCTATTTTTATTCTTTGTTGCATCTCAGTGCTGCTGATCGCTTGCAGACTTTTTTCACCCACTTTGCACATGCTCCACCAGTCGCCATATCAAAAGCCATAAATGACCAGGTTGGAATTTAGTAGTCTATTCAATCAGATGCTGCAGGCATTCCATGTACATCATGGACAATGGAATTTCATTGACAATAGGCTGTTAGCAAGAATGCTCAAAGCTGCACTTTCTGACATGCAGGTAGCCAATAGAGGGCATCTAGCTGTATGTTCTGATATGCAGGTAGCCACTAGAGGGCGCCTCTATAGATCATTTCTGAAACATAAGCATGGAGATACAGTGGAGCAATAAAACAATAAGATTACTTTTGGCATAGCTCCCAACTGTCCCTGATTTCGAGGGACTGTCCCTGATTTTGAGGGACTGTCCCTGATTTGGAGCAATGTCCCTCTGTCCCTCTTTCCTCCTCATTTGTCCCTCATTTTGGTCTAATCTATATAGGTATATATAAAATGCACTTTTTATCTATCAAAAGGTGTTTCCCAGCGCTAAACCTTTCATCTGATTTCTAAATTGCTGCATTTGTAAATTCCAAAAGCCAATATAAAGGAATAGTAGTGGTAAAAAAAAGCACTTGTGGGTTTAACCAATCTCTATTTTTTTGTACAATTCTCCTTTAAGGGGGCGTGGCAAGGGTGTGTGTCCTATGCCTGCATACTTTTGCTGATAGGTGTCCCTCATTCTCATCTCAAAAAGTTGGGAGGTATGCTTTTGGGTATAGAATACAATAGTAACAAAAACTGAGTACTATACACACCAGATTCTCTAAAAGGAAACCCAAGAGAAACACATAGGCTGTCCTCGTTGACCATATGAAAATGCCCAGTTAGCTGGCTGTCTATGGTTTCCATACTGTCTGAGTCGCTGACCCAGAATAAGCATGCAGCAAGAGAAGTCAGGGTGAAGTCAGAGTTCCTGGCTGGTGTAGTTACTGTGCTTCAGGCTAGCAACTACTCAACTTCCGAAGCCTGACAGCCCCATGAGCCCGACAGCCAAGCAAGTTACATTTTCAAAAGTGAAAGTCGATAGCTAGTTGCCTGTCAGTCACTGGCAAGTGAAGATTTCGTAACCTCCAGTTTTCGTACATAACCCCCAAAGGTGTCCTGCCCGGCATAATTATTCTTTGCTAATGATGCAGCAAATACTGAAGCCAGAGGATTAGTATGACAGCCAGGCATATAGTATTTTTAGAAGGAGACATCAGCAGCAAGTTGAAAGATTTCAGATTTGATTACAGAATTAGGCGCATATTTTAAGGACAGACTTGGGGACATTTTTAGGGACGTATTAAGGGACAATTATAGGGACAGATCTATGAATAGTTTTGAGGAATATGTTTAGAGACAATTTTAAGGCCAAATTTAAGGACAACTTTTAGGGTCAGATTTGGGGAAAGATTTTATGGACCAATTTTAGTAACAGATTTAGGGACAGATTTTATAAACAAATTTAGGATCAGAGTTAAGGGACAGATCGGTTTCAAAAAGCAAATTCTAAAGGCATACCTTTTTTTTTTTAAATAACAAGCATGTTTTTAATGGTTTCACACAGAGCAGTCCCGATCCTTCTCTTCTCGGGTCCCGCTGGTGCTCATGGCTGCTCCCCCATGTCGCCTTCCCCCATAACAAGACTCTTGCTCTGGGGGCACTTGTGCGTGCTTGCTCCTGAGCCAGCTCTGTGTGTCCATATTATACACAGCACAGCTCAGGCCCCTTCTCACTGGCTGTGATTGACAGCTGCAGGAGCCAATGGCTGCTGCTGCTGCTGTGTCTGAGCCAATGAAGAGAGAGAGAGCTGAGAGAGCCAAGAGAGCCTCTGTCCCCGTGCACATCACTGGATCTAGGTCAGACTCGGGTAAGTTTAAGGGGGGGGGGGCTGATGGGGAGCTTATAGTTGCTAACTGTCCCAAATTTCCCAGGGCATTCCTGGGATTTAGACCTTTGTCCCGCTTTTAGCGTTTCCCAGGAAATAATTTTTTTCCCATTTTTTTCCCATTTTTTTTTCACTGCTGCCGCCTCTATAGGTCCACAGGCAGCAGGGAGATGTCTCCGCCGGCCGCCATTTTAGAGAAGACCACCTCTCTTATAGCTTGGTCACTCACCGAGGGGAACAAGCAAGAAGTGGAGCCAATAGAAATTGAGCTGCCGCCAACCCCCAGCACCACAGCCTTACCAGCTGTTGTGGGAAAATCCATGGGGCTGGGGTTGGCAGCAGCTCAGTTTCTGTTGGCAGCCACCTGGCCGGCTCTGCTTCTTGCTTGTTCCCCTCGGCAATATACCTGTGTTAAACAAGGCTGGTCTACTGTAATGGGACACCTGATGTAAGGGAGGTTTCCACTGGGGAATACCTGATGTAAGGGAGGTCTCCACTGGGGAATACCTGATGTAAGGGAGGTCTCCACTGGGGAATACCTGATGTAAGGGAGGTCTCCACTGGGGAATACCTGATGTAAGGGAGGTCTCCACTGGGGAATACCTGATTTAAGGGGGGTCTCCACTGGGGAATACCTGATGTAAAGTGGGGCTCCACTAGGGGACATCTGATGTAAGGGAGAGCTCTACTGGGGTGCACCTGATGTAAGAGGGGCTCCACTGGGGGATACTGAGGGATCCCCATTGGAAGATTTCCCCTCTATTACTTTTTTGGGGACAACTCAAAATTGGGGATTTTCTTTTACTTTCACCTTTAATGATAATGGTAAACAGATAGAATAGAGAGGGTGAATCTCCTTAACGGGGACACAGCCAGCAATATTAACTGATAAAGTGGAGAGGAAACAGAACCCCTATCCAAAAACTACAAAAAAAGTTTTGCCCTTAGTTATACTTTAGTGTATCAAACTTCCAGCCTTTACAACTACTTTAACATACATTGTGTTCTCCAGGCCTTGAGACCCTTAACCCTTTGTTTGCGACCGGCACATCTAGTTTATAAGTGGTCATGAGATCTGCCAGCACAGTGCAGACAGGGTTGCTAAAGCCTTTACCTTATAAAAGTAGCAGTGACATCATCATGGCGCTGTACATAGCCACTGCAAAGAGCAGAGCTGTGGGAGGGGCCCAGTAGGCCCCATGCCTACAGGCTGCCTGCAGAAAACTACAGGAGGGGGCGGAGACAAGACCAGTCGCCTTGCACAAGGAGAAAGCAGCAGTGACTGGTCTTTATTACAGGAAGTCAGTCTCATACTGGATTACTGCACAGATCTGGAAGAAATACACAAAGTACACCAGGATTCAAGGGAGGATACCCATGACTCTTGTGTAGCACACTCACATAGGAACTGTTGAAGGGAGTGAATGGATGATTGGCATCCATCAAGAAGTGTGGACTCACCTTGAATGAAGTGAAACTGAAGGGAAACAGGAAACAGGAAGTGACAAGCAGATCCCAGCCATGACTAGCACCCAATTTATATCCCCACAGGGCCTCCAATGCCATGTGTGCAAGGCAGGCGAACGTGAAAGACGCTTGCCGCCAAATGGAGGCGTGCCTGCGCAGATGCCCCCCAGCCACACATGCTGACATACCACTTCCAGCACACACTAGATGCTACTACACTTGTATATTGATAATATTTGCTCCGGAGTTCAGCTTTAACAGAGGAAAACATCAGTTTCAGAGTTTCCAGAAAAGGGCAAAAAATTTCTAGGTTCTGTTATCCTGTAACTACCGTAATATAAAAAAAGGTGTTATCCCAATTTGGCTTCAAAGGCGGAAATACACTTTAACCGGTTCCCCCGAGAGGCTGCTGCAGTTATACTGCGGCAGAACGGCTCCCCTGGGCGAGCCGCCGTAGCTGTACGTCGGGCCTTTAAAATGCTGTAGGAGGCCCCTACAGCGCATGCCCCGGAGCCGGTGCAAGTGCTGCCGGGCACCCGCGATCGCTCGTGACAGAGCGAGAACCGGGATCTGTGTGTGTGTGAACACACAAATCCTGGTTCTGTCAAGGGAGAGGAGAGAGATCATGTGTCCCTACTATGTAGGAACACCGATCTCTCTCCTCCCCTAGTCAGTCCTTTACCCCTACAGTTAGAACACACCTAGGGAACACAGTTAACCCCTTGATCGCCCCCTAGTGTTAGCCCCTTCCCTGCCAATGAAATTTATACAGTAATCAGTGCATTTTTATAGCAGTGATCGCTGTATAATTGTCAATGGTCCCAAAAATGTGTCAAAAGTGTCCAATTTGTCCGATGCATTATTGGAGTCCTGATAAAAATCGCAGATCACCGCCATTACTAGTAAATAAAAAAAAAAAAAAATGCCATAAATCTAGCCCCTATTTTGAAGACGCTATAATTTTGCGCAAACCAATCAATATAAGCTTATTGCTATTTTTGTTACCAAAAATATGTAGAAGAATACATATCGACCTAAACTGAGGATAAAATTATTTAAAAAAAAAAAAAAAAATTGGGATATTTATTATAACAAAAAGTAAAAGATAGTGTTTTTTTCAAAATTGTCACTTTTCTTTTGTTTATAGCGCAAAAAATAAAAACCTTAGAGGTGATCAAATAGAACAAAAAGAAAGCTCTATTTGTGGGAAAAAAAGGACGTCAATTTTGTTTGCGTACATCGTCGCACGACCGCGCAATTGTCAGTTAAAGCAACGCAGTGCCGTATCGCATAAAATGGCCTGGTCATTGAACAACCAAATCTTCCTGGGGCTGAAGTGGTTAAAGGGAAACAAAGTAACCCCCTCCCGATGGAGCGGCGCAGATAAAAGCTTTCTGACTCTGGATACTTTCGGTCATTTTTTCTCCGCTCTCCTCTCCTCTGTTACTTCCCGTGTTAAGTGAACAATTCCCCATTTTTCACAGTTTATGAATATTTATGGGGGAATATTAAAAACGTCCACATGTGAAATGAATGGGACATTGCGTGCTGCAGGCGGCGGCTGGCGGCTTCGGGAATGTGAGAATCATTCTTCGCCGAGCGTCGTGGACGTTGGAAGTGAGAAAGAAAATGTCGCTTTCATCCGCCCTCCCTGATTACTTCCTCCCGGGCGCAGGTGCTGTGCCGATTTAAAGCCGTATTCCGCCCAAACGACCGGGAGGAAGCGCACCTGAGTCCCAGCTGCCGAGGACTTAGCGCCGGAGGGAAGTGAAATTAATCAGCTGTGACAAGCTTATCAGAGTTTGTCAATTACGCCGCCGATCTCCGCTAGAGTCGAGGCTGGCACTACGTTCTGCACTTGCAGAGTAATTGTGTGTATAGACGCGGAATGAGCACAAGATAGATCAGGATGCCGCATCCGCAGTCCCTCCTGACTGCTAAATAAAGGGATTTATTCTGCGCTTAAAGCGGAACTCCGGGATAAAGACATTCTTCATGTGTATACTTCCTGGAATCTTGGTGTGCTTTGTGTATTTCTTCCAGATCTGCAGTAATCCAGTGTGAGACTTTACCTAAAATAAAGACCGGTCACCACTGCTCTCTCTCCTTGTGCAGAATTACTGGTCTTGTCTCCGCCTCCTGTAGTTTCCTGCAAGCAGACTGCAGAGGGAAAGGCCTGCTGGGTCCCTCCCACAGCCCTCCTTTCCTGTGCAGGGTGAATGGTCTTGTCTCCGCCCCTCCTGTAGTTTCCTGCAGTCAGACTGTAGAGGGTGGGGCCTGCTGGGTCCCTCCCACAGCTCTCTCTCCTCGTGGAATGACTGGTCTCGTCTCCACCCCCTCTTGTAGTTTTCTGCAGGCAGCCTGTAGAGGGAGGGGTCTGCTGGGTCCCTCCCACAGCCCTCCTTTCCTGTGCATAATGACTGGTCTGGTCTCCGCCCCCTCCTGTCGTTTCCTGCAGGCAGCCTGTAGAGGGTGGGGCCTGCTGGGTCCCTCCCACAGCTCTCTCTCCCTTGTGGGATGATTGCTCTTGTCTCCGCCCCCTCCTGTAGTTTCCTGCAGGCAGCCTGTAGCAAGTGGGGCCTGCCGAGTCCCTCCCACAGCTCTCTCTCCCTGTGCAGAATGACTGATCTTGTCTCTGCCCCCTCCTCTAGTTTCATGGAAGCAGACTGTAGAGGAAGGGGCCTGCTGGGTCCTTCCCACAGCCCTCCTTTCCTGTGCATAATGACTGGTCTTGTCTCCGCCCCTCCTGTAGTTTTCTGCAGGTAGACTGTAAAGGGTGGGGCCAGCTGGGTCCCTCCCACAGCTCTCTCTCCCCATGCAGAATGACTGGTCTTGTCCCCACCCCCTCTTGTAGTTTCCTGCAGGCAGCCTGTAGAGGGTGGGGCCTGCTGGGTACCTCCCACAGCACCCTGTAGAGGGTGGGGCCTGCTGGGTACCTCCCACAGCTCCCTTGCGGGATGACTGGTCTTGTCTCCGCCCCCTCCTATAGTTTTCTGCAGGCAGCCTGTGGAGGGTGGGGCCTGCTGGGTCCCTCCCACAGTGCTCTCTCCCTCTGCAGATAATGTTTATAGATACACAACCAGTTTGATTTGCCTTCCTATATTAGGTAAGGGTTCACATATAATTAAAATATCTTAGAAATCCAAGCTGTGTCATTTTCTGAACTTAATTTGATATCAGCCTCTTACATTCCCCCATATCGTAGCACTCAGACTGGGAAAGGTATGGGCAGGACTGGGAGCCAATCAGGTATCCTGAACACAGATGTGACAGCAGGAGACATGCTGATAGGAGGGGAGAACAAAGTGAGCAGCGAGATGACCTCTTCAGTCTTCTACTGCTCTATCACTGCCCAATCAGCAGCCATAAATTATACCTACCCCCAACTTTTTTTTTTGTGGTTTGGATAAAATGCTCACTGGGAGTCAGTTATAGAAACCTCCCCAGATTTTAGGGACAGATTTAGAGGCAATGTTTAGGGACAGATTTAGGGGGAGATTTTGGGACATATTTAGGGACAGAATTGTGCACAGGTTTAGGGACAAAGTTTAGGGACATAGTTAGGGGCAGATTTTAGGGACACGCGGTATAAGGACAGATTTAAGGACATATTCAGGGCCATATTTAGGAACAAAGTTTAGAAACATAGTGACAGATTTATGAATAAAGATTTTAGGTACATAGTTAGGGGCAGATTTAGGAACACATTTTGGGCCACAGCACCCCCCCCCATGTTGAGGGCACACGGCCTGGTAAGGCTCGGGGGGGAGGGGCGCTCGCTCGTCCCCACCCCCTTTCCTGACCGACCAGGCTACGTGCTCGGATAAGGGTCGGATATGGAATTTGGGGGGGGGACCCCCACGCCATTTTTTCGGCTTATGGCTTCCCCTTTATGTCCATACCAGGTGATGGGGCCAGCAACGTGTCAATCTCGCCAATGGAGGCGGTGACATTCACTTCCTTCGCTAGTCCCGGCTACCTGGAGCCACGTTCAAAATGAACTGGCTTTTCTCCATGTGTGGGTAAGTCCGTTCATTTCAAAAGTCTGGCGGACTCCCGCCATAGTCCGGCGGATTGTCCGCCGGACTAAGTCCACCATACTAAGTCCGCTGGATAGTCTGATCGTGTGTACCAGGCATTAGAGGTACTCTGCCTTGAAAAAGTATTCACACCCCTTGATATTTTCCACATTTTTTTCATGTTACAACCAAAAACTTAAATGTATTTTATTGGGATTTTATGTGATAGACCAACACAAAGTGGCACATAATTGTGAAGTTGAATGAAAATGATAAATGGTTTTTAACATTTGTTACAAATAAATATGTGGAAAGTGTGGGGGGTACATTTGTATGGCGCCCCCGGAGTCAATACTTTGTAGAGCCACCGTTCACTGTAATTACAGCTGCAAGTCTTTTTGGGGATGTCTCTACCAGCTTTGCACATCTAGAAAGTGACATTTCTGCCCATTCTTCTTTGCAAAATAGCTCAAACTCTGTCAGATTGGATGGAGAGCGTCTGTGAACAGAACTTTTCAAGTCTTGCCACAGATTCTCAATTGGATTTAGGTCTGGACTTTGACTGGGCCATTCTATCATATGAATATACTTTGATCTAAACCATTCCATTGTAGCTCTGGCTGTATGTTTCGGGTCGTTGTTCTTCTGGAAGGTGAACCTCCTCCCCAGTCTCAAGTCTTTTGCAGACTCTAACAGGTTTTCTTCTAAAATTGTCCTGTATTTGGCTCCATCCATCTTCTCATCAACTCTAACCATCTTCCCTGTCCCTGCTGAAGAAAAGCATCCCCACAACATGATGCTGCCACCACCATGTTTCACAGTGGGAATGGTGTGTTTAGGGTGATGTGCAGTGTGTTTTTCCGCTACACACAGAATTTTGCTTTTAGGCCAAAAAGTTCATTGCTGGTCACATCTGAACAGAGCACCTCCTTCCACATTTATTCTCACAAACTTAAAATGGGACTTCTTATGGCTTTTTTTCAACAATGTCTTTCTTCTTGCCACTCTTCCATAAAGGTCAGATTTGTGGAGAGCACGACTAATATTTGTCCTGTGGACAGATTCTCCCACCTGAGCTGTGGATCTCTGCAGCTCCTCCGGAGTTACCATGGGCATCTTGGCTGCTCCTCTGATTAATGCTCTCCTTGCCTGGCCAGTCAGTTTAGGTGGACGGCCATGTCTTGGTAGGTTTGCAGTTGTGCCATACTCTTTCCATTTTCAGATGATGGATTGAACAGAGCTCCATGAGATGTTCAAAGCTTGGGATATATATATATATATTTTTATTTTTATATAACCTAACCCTGCTTTAAACTTCTCCACAACTTTATCTCTGACCCGTCTGGTGTGTTCATTGGCCTTCATGATGCTGTTTGTTCACTAAGGTTCTCTAACAAACCTCTGAGAGCTTCACAGAACAGCTGTATTTATACTGACATTAAATTACACACAGGTGGACTCTGTTTACCAATTAAGTGACTTCTGACTGCATTTGATTACACTAGATTCTAGTTAGGGGTATCAGAGTAAAGGGGGCTGAATACAAATGCATGCCACACTTTTCACTTATTATAAAAAAAACATTTATCATTTTCCTTCCACTTCACAATTATGTGCCACTTTGTGTTCTTCTATCACATAAAATCCCAATAAAATACATTTACGT
>NW_027507789.1:24767363-24911698 GCF_037356315.1 Lithobates pipiens
TGCTGAAAAGGTTGAGAAAGGCTGGTCTAAGGCCGCGGGGACTGTTCGCTCAACTTTGTCCGTCAAACAGTTTCAGCGGACAGTCCGCTCAAAATTAGCATGGACGGACTTGCCCACACACGACGAACGAACAGTCCGCTGAAACCGTGCGCGATGACGTGAACGGCACGTACGACGGGACGAAAAATACGACGTCCTATACACTGCAATGCAAACTTCGGCGTGTAAATCCTTTCTGAGCATGCGCGGAACTTAGTTTGACGAACAAGCCTACACACGAGGGGACTGTTCGCTGAAACAGAGTTTCAGCGGACAGTTTTTCGGAATTTCCGAAAAACTTTGTTCAGCAGACTGTCCGCTGAAACTGTCCGCTGAAAGCCCACACACGAGCGGACTGTCCGCCCAAACACTGTTCAGCGGACAAAGTTGAGCGAACAGTCCCCGCGTGTGTACGCGGCCTAAGGGGTCCCACCTGCTGAAGCGACCATGAACTTATATCAGAAGAGAATGCAGAGGATGTACACTTTATGTCCTAAAAGCGTTCAAATGGACAAACATTCAGGTGACCACGTTTTTTGGTCCCCGAACAGATGCATCCGATGCACTTTCTGTGTCACATCTCACTTTTTGATACTTGTGACTATTCATTAGTGAGAGCTGAGAAAGGTCCAGGGGGTGCCCCCTGCTGAAGCAACCGTGAGCTTTTATCAGAGAATGCAGAGGACGTACACTTTACGTCCTTGGCAGCAAAAGAGTTGAAGTGGATGCAAATTAAGGTGACCAGATTTTTTTTGTCCCAGTTCAGATATGTCGGAGGCACTTTCTGTGTCACATCTCACTTTTCAATACTTGTGACTATTCATTAGTGAGAAGGGTCTAAGGGGTCCCACCTGCTGAAGCGACTATGAGCTTATAGCAGAAGAGAAAGCAGAGGATGTACACCTTATGGCCTTGGCAGTAAAAGCATTCAAATGGATGGACATTAAGGGGACCACATTTTTTGGTCCCTGAACAGATGCATCCGACGCACTTTCTGTGTCACATCTCACTTTTTGATACTTGTGAATATTTATTAGTGAGAAGAGTCCAGGTGGCTCCCCCTACTGGAGTGACCATGAGATTAGAGCATAAAGGAATGAAGAGGACATACGCCTTACACCCTTGGCAGCAAAAGAGTTGAAGTGAATGCAAATTAAGGTGACTACATTTTTGGTCCCAGATAAGATGCGTCTGACACACTTTCTGAATCACATTTTTGATACTTGTGGCTATTCATTAGTGAGAGGGGTCTAAGGGGCAACACCTGCAGAAGTGACCATGAGCTTATAGCAGAAGGGAATGCAGAGGATGTATGCCTTACGTCCTTGGCAGCAAAAGAGTTAAAGTAGATGCAGATTAAGGTGATCACATTATTTTGGTCCCAGATCAGATGTGTCAGATGCACTTTCTGCATAACATTTTTTGATACTTGTGGCTATTCATTAGGGAAAAGGGTCTAGGGGGCACCACCTGTTGAAGTGACCATAAGCTTATAGCAGAAGGGAATGCTGAGGACATACACCTTATGTCCTTGGCATCAAAAGGATTCAAGTGGATACAAATTAAGGTGACCACATTTTTTGGCCCCAGATTAGATCTAGCCGATTCACTTCCTGTGTGACATCTCAATTTTTGGTCCCAGATAAGATGTGTCTGATGCACTTTCTGCGTCACGTCTAACTTTTGATACTTGTGGCTTTTCATTAGTGAGAAGGGTCTAGGGCAGGGATATGCAATTAGCGGACCTCCAGCTGTTGCAAAACTACAAGTCCCATCATGCCTCTGCCTCTGGGTGTCATGTTTGTGGCTGTCTGTCTTGCTATGCTTCATGGGACTTGTAGTTCTGCAACAGCTGGAGGTCCGCTAATTGCATATCCCTGGTCTAGGGGTGCCCCCTGCTGAAGCGACCACAAGTTTAGACTAGAAGGGAATTCAGAGGACGTACACCTTACACAAGTGGCAAAAAATGTTCAAGTGGATGCAAATTAGGATGACCACATTTTTTGGTCCCAAATCGGACGCGCTTTTTGTGTCACATCTCACTTTTGGATAGTTGTGGCTATTAATTATTGACAAGGGTATAGGAGTGCCTTCTGCTGAAGCAATAATGAGCTTATAGCAGAACACAATGCAGAGGACATACATCTTACGTCCTTATCTTATGTCCATGGTAGGAAACAAGTTAACGTGGGTGCAAATTAAGCTGGCCACATTTTTGGCCCCAGATAAGATGTGCCTGACGCACTTTCTGCATCACGTCTCAATTTTTAATACTTGTGGCCTTTCATTAGTGAGAAGAGTCTAAGGGGCCCCACCTGCTGAAGCATCTGTGAGCTTATAGCAGAAGGGAATGCAGAGGATGTATGCCTTACCTCCTTGGCAGCTATGTACAGCACCCTGTGGTCCACTCCCACCAGCCATGATCTGTCTGCATTGCATAGAGACTCAGTGAGGAAATCTGAAATAAGGAATGTAATGAAAATGAAAGAACAAAAAACACATTAGCGGGGGGATACCTTATACGCACTTAAAGTAGATTGAATTTTAGCTTTAACCTCTAATTTCCCAATAAAAACTTTAATTTGTCAATATAGTTTCAGAGGCTGATTTCAGTCTTTTTAATTCTGCAGCTTTCATGAAGTTAATACTTGGTGATCCTCTAATGGAGGTCCTTGATCAGGCACTTCC
Source organism: Lithobates pipiens (assembly GCF_037356315.1). Taxonomy (NCBI): domain Eukaryota; kingdom Metazoa; phylum Chordata; class Amphibia; order Anura; family Ranidae; genus Lithobates; species Lithobates pipiens. The sequence goes on from NW_027507789.1 coordinate 24,770,091, forward strand.
TGTTATGGGGTGACAACTCTATGTCCCTGTCTCTCAGTTGTGCTCCTGTGTTGTCACCCTCTCACATACTGAGTATGGCTCTGCTGAAGCACATTTCTAAGGCAAAGGCAACTAATGATCATGCTTACACAATATGCATGTAGTCTCCACAAGGGGCACATATTACTGTCAATGAGTTGGCTGCCACATTAAAAACAATGCACTGCCTTTGTGGCTGATTATCTCAACAGTTGTTTACTGGAGAGCCACAGCTGGAGGTGCTGCTTAACACTCTGGTGGTGGACTCTCCCTTAATAACATTAGGTCCCTTCATTGGTCTTAATGACGTCAGGCCAGTGGCAGCCTGTTCATAGAGGGTGCACGGGTGCCGCCTCCCCTATCAATGCGTCTGGCCCCCTGATCTACATGTCAGTGGTGCTGGACCATGGATTTCAATGCGGGGGGGGGGGGGGGGGTTTTAAGCACCTGATTGAAGCCAGAGGCTCTAATAGGCTTCAAAAACGGATGGCCTCGAAGTGCAGAGCATTCGCTATGGTCACCCAGTTGTGTAACCATAGCAAATACATTTTTGCTATTATCACACCTCCATGCCAATTAGGAGGCAGGTCTGTGAGACCTCTTTCCTGATTGTCCAAAGCATCAGGCGATTGAATGCCTAGCGCTTTGGCGGAAGAGGAGACACACGGCAGAGGAAGCTGGCAGAGCGTACACTGGAGCTGTCGCGGCCGCTTTCCACACTTCAGGAGAGGACACCACAGCCCCGCCACATGAGCGGGTAAGTCCTGGACCACCCACAAGGGTGGGGGGGGGCTGTTTTAGTGCCGTGCCACGCTGTACCCCTCCAAAAGAAGAACCCACCAGCTGTCAGTGCGTCAGGCCCTTAGACTGTTAGAGCATGGGGGAGAAGATGCTGCAGGGACTGGTCTAGCAGTGCGGAGAAGTGAAGGATTGGGTAAGTAGATCTTCTTTTCTATGCCCCCTGGACCTACACGAGCAAGTAACCAACAACCCCACTGCAAGGGATCATTTTATTTGAATTCCACTGACATTCATAGTAAGACCATGGCATTTAATCACTAGAACACAAGACATCTCTCTCTGTCCACAACCACAAACAAACGGGACGTAATTAAAGAGCACATGTAAAAGTATTCATGAAGGGTAGGTGGAGCGTAGTATACCGGTAAAATGTGCGTGCTGTATACAAAGTACACATGGAAGTAACAGTCACAATTTATTTCCATTACGAGGGAATGAAGCATTAAGTATTCACATCTGCTTTAGTGCAAATCCCAGACAGACAAATTATATTTTCAATGCTCTGTGTCTCGAAAATAGATTTTGCCTTATTACATATGTCAAATTGATTGCAGCCTAATCTGGGCTCTGGAAAAATGATAAAGCAGGATTAATCTGGGGAAGCCCCCAAAACGATTTGACGGCATGTCATTAGAAACGTGACACTCCGTGTCAGTGCTGTCACATGAGTTCTGTTGTAGAATTATATGTACCCAGAGTCAGACCTCCAGGGATGTTCACGTCTCAAACTCTGAGAAGGCTGGCACATTTGGGGCATGTGTTGGAGCTGTGTTATCAACTGGCATCCTCGGAGCTGGCAGCTGATTGTGAATGAACCTCCCTTGAGGTTATGGTCCCCCAAGCCACCACCCAACTTTCCACCACCAGATGTCATTCAGTTACCATTGTGACGTTTATGACACAAGTTACATTGTATTATCACAAATGAAGACTGATGGCCATCTAATTTAGTATCTCACAACTCCCACCGCTTATTCATGGGAAGGCGAAGCAAAACTGTTGCTAAATTTTGACGCTCAAAAAGAAGTCCTATCTCTGGTTCAATCATTTTTTTATTAAGGGTTTACAGAAATACAGTGACGCATAACAAGAACAGAAAGCAGATACACATAATGCAACAGAAAGGGCTATATTATTATTATTATTATTATAATACAGGATTTATATAGTGCCAACAGTTTACGCAGCGCTTTACAACATGAGGGCAGACAGTACACATACAATACAAATCAATACAGGAGGGATCAGAGGGACCTGCTCGTTAGAGCTTACAATCTAGAAGGGAGGGTCAAGTGGAAACGAAAGGTTATAACTGTGGGGGGTGAGCTGATGGAGAAATTAAAATACATTTGTTAGGTGTGGGTAAGGTAGGCTTCTCTGAAGAGAAGGGTTTTCAGGAATCGTCTAAAAGCTAATAAAGTAGGAGATAAGCGGACAGATTGGGGTAGGGCATTCCATAAGATTGGAGAGGCTCTGGAAAAGTCCTGGAGGCGAGCATGAGAGGAGGTGACGAGGGAGCTAGAGAGCAGGAGGTCTTGAGAGGAACGAAGAGAACGAGTAGGTTAGTATTTAGAGACTAGGCTAGTGATGTAGCTGGGGTCAAAATTGTGGATGGCTTTGTACGTAGTTGTTAGTATTTTGAATTTAATTCTTTGGCCGAGCGGAAGCCAGTGGAGGGATTGACAGAGAGGAGTGGCAGGCACAGAGTGATTGGTAAGGTGGATGAGTCTGGCAGCAGCATTCATGATGGGTTGAAGAGGTAATAGACTATACAGCCCTGACACCGGTATCCTGCCCTGGGTGCTATAGTTTGCTGTATGGATTAATATTATTACACAGGATTTATATAGCGCTAACAGTTTACACAGCACTCAATAAAAAGGTAGACAGTACAATTACAATATAGTTCAATACAGAAGGAATAGAAGGGGGCCATGCTCATGGAGCTTACAATCTAAGGGGGTGGGGGCGCTTCGTTCTGTTACAAGGCTGACAGAAGTAGTGATAGTGGTTGTGATTTTGGCAAGCAAGCGACTGTTGAGCATTTTATTTTCTAAGCTTGCACACCATAAATTGTGGGGTGGGGGGGGGGGGGCGCAGTTTGGCATCTTTGCCCTGGGCACTGGATGACCTTGTCCTGGTACTGCCGGTATGAAGCATGGTTAGAAACATGTAGGATTCCGTTAGTCATGATGTTCAAGAGATAACATACCAGACATGGAGGAGATCGGGGTTCAAAATCTGACAGAGGGAGGGCGGGAGGAAGTTCAGGATTGACCCGCCATGACAAAAAGGGGGTATGCCCCGTCTCAGTAGTGCTCTGGTGTAACTAAAAAATAAATGGAAAAAACAAACATAATCACCCCAAAAAAAAAAAAAGTGGGATGGGCCAAAAAAAGGAGAGAATGGAGAAGAGAATGCCACAGGTAGTCACAGATGTAGCACACTATGGTCAGGCTGAGAATAGTCTATCCATGGAGAAAAAGGAATAGGTTGGGACTTTATATGAGACCACGACACCAGTACATTGGTCTCCATCCCTGTTAATATGAAAACAAAAATGGGAAATAGGGGCATGAGGGGCAATTGGGACTTTATATGAAACAACACACTACGGCATAATGAGTCATTAACATGGGGTAAAAGAAGGATACATATTTATTTTTCTATACCCTAAGGGAGCATAGTGCATTTGATGATACAAACATTATAATTCATACATATATAATACAGTAGGACATAATATAGTTATATCGCATTAATAGTAGCATAATAAAATACTGTAGCACCTAATCATTAATAAAAGTATACATTGCCCCAACAGTTAAATTGATAAATAAAACCAGAATGGGGTTAATGACTCCAGTAATAGACGCGATGGTAAATATAATAGTGCTGTGGCATGGCAACAAGTAAATGGGCTTGCGTGTAGGCTCGACGCGTTTCGTGGAAGGTGGTCCACTCATCAGGAGCTGTTTATTGGAAATGCCTAAAATGTAACATAATATAAATTAGTAATTAATGATAATTAATTACACCGGGAAGAGGAGGAACAGCAGCCTTTGTCCAAGCACTCTTACCCTTAAATAAGTAATATGATGGTATTGGGACGTAAACCAATTGCAGTTCATTGGTTGGGAGACAACCATGGGGAGGATAAACGTCTCCCCATATTTACCATTGCGTCTATTACTGGAGTCATTAACCCCATTCTGGTTTTATTTATCGATTTAACTGTTGGGGCAATGTATACTATTATTAATGATTAGGTGCTACAGTATTTTATTATGCTACTATTAATGCGATATAACTATATTATGTCCTACTGTATTATATATGTATGAATTATAATGTTTGTATCATCAAATGCAATATGCTCCCTTAGGGTATAGAAAAATAAATATGTATCCTTCTTTTACCCCATGTTAATGACTCATTATGCCGTAGTGTGTTGTTTCATATAAAGTCCCAATTGCCCCTGATGCCCCTATTTCCCATTTTTGTTTTCATAGTCTATCCATGGAGACCAGATTTTCAGGTATATGTCATACTTATCTTCCAATATGGCCACCAATTTCTCGTTGACCAATGACCATGATGCCGTTCAGCCAGGGTTTTAACTTCTTAAGAATTGAGCACAGGAGATTTCCAGGATAGTTTGCTTAGTTGCAATAAAAGGAAAGGTAAAAAGTTTGCCCTGACTTTTGTGTACCTCTGCAATGGGCTTGTTTAGCAGAGCCTCAACCGGGTCTTTCCTTAGATTACACTGCTTAGGGATGAATCAGGTGCTATTTAATGGAGTGAGGGATAGGTAATCCAACAAAGCAGATATGCCCCTTAGCTTTATTTCCCAATGTTATGCTATATTGTTACAATCAGTTTTGAAGCAACATCCTGAAAGTGAGGGAGAAATGGGAGGCAGATGTTGGGCAACTATGGGAAGAAATATTTCAGGCGATAGGTACTTTCTCACTGAATGTATCACAAAGACTTACCCAGTTACATACTGTTGCAAATTTACTATACTCCCCACAGACTCCACCTGATGAACTTAAAATCCGAATCCACATGCACAAGATGTAAACGTGACCATGGGGACCTCATACACCTAGTATGGTGCTGTCCCAAGCTACACACATATTGGCCCAGAGTAGTGACTGCGGTCAACTCTGTATTTAAAGTTTCTCTTCCACACGACCAGGGAGCATGTCTCCTGGGTTCACTGGAAGGATATGAGTGTGAGGTGCACACTAGAGAGGCTATCCACAGAGTCTTATTCCAGGCCAGGAAACTAATAATGATACATTGGAAATCTGAGGATCTCCCCAACCATAAAGGAATGGATTACTAACATTGTAGCAGTGCTAAAAATGGAGTAATATATATATCGGCACAGGGGTAGTGCACCCAAATTTGAGAAAATATGGGCACTGTGGCTAGATGTACCGGGACTTGCCCCGGGGAATCTGGTTGCGGACAGATTATTGGGAATCAGTGTTGGTTGAGCACCTGGTTATGACAATGCTGTATCCTGGCCTAGGCCGACAAGGCCCAGGCCTAGGACAGCACTTGGCAGGGGGGCAGCACGGAAAGAGTCCCGCCAGCTTGCGCTATACTGTTAGTTTAGCGCCAGTCTTATGGGGCGGACTGGGCTGAGAGGCAAATTAGTCTAGCACTCCCATAAAGCGGCCGTACTGCTTCCAGTATGCGGGCGGGCGCCATTTCACAACTGTGTGGGGTGGGGGGGGTGGGGGCTCTGCTTCTAATTTTGACTGTCCTATCATCCTGGCCACAAACCTTCCTCACTGTGCTATGTTTTCTGCTGCACCATTGGCATGGTTATATCTTACTAGTCCTCTCCATAAAATTATCAGAAATTTGTGCTTAAATTAGAACTATAGGCAATACTGTTTTTTTTTCATTATGGATACAATAAGTGAGGGTTATAGCCCCTGCCAGGTTATTTTTTACCATCCCTGTCCCATTGCAGAGATTTCCCTTCACTTCCTGCCCCATAGCCAAACAGGAAGTGAGAGGAAATTTATGCAAATTAAGAATATCCATTGCCCCCCCCCCCCCCCCCCCCCAGGCCCTCAGAACTAGTGTCCCCACTCGAAAATGTCAGGGTGGGTCTTAAACAGCAAGGGGTGTGGCCTTGACAGGAAGGGGTGAGTTATATTTAAATTAGGGGGTGCACGAGTTTAGTCAGGCCTAGGGCAGCACAAAACCTAAATACACTACTGGGTTATGAGGAATAATGTAACCTGCTGATTAGGGATGAGCTGAACACCCCCCTGTTCGGTTCGCACCAGAACCTGCGAACAGACCTAAACTTCGTGTGAACTTTAGAACCCTATTAAAGTCTATGGGACTCGAACGTTCACAATCTAAAGTGCTCATTTTAAAGGGTAATATGCAGGTTACTGTCCTAAAAAGTGTTTGGGGACCTGGGTCCTGCCCCAGGGGACATGGATCAATGCAAAAAGAAGTTTTAAAAACGGACGTTTTTTCAGGAGCAGTGATTTTAATAATGATTAAAGTGAAACAATAAAAGTGTAATATTCCTTTAAATTTCGTAGCTGGGGGGTATCTATAGTATGCCTGTAAAGGGGCGCATGTTTCTGGGGCTTAAAACTGTCCCTGCACAAAGTGTCATTTGTGCAGGAAAAAAAGTCTTTTAAAATCACTTGCGGCTAAATTGTCGGCTCCCCGTAATACAGAGAACACTCAATGTGTGTTCTCTGTATTAGCCGACAATTCATTCATTCATTGATTAAAAAAAAAAAAAAAAAGCGTGGGGGTTCCCCTAAATTCAATTACCAGGCCCTTCAGGTCTGACATGGATATTAAGGGGAACCCCGTGTCAAATTAAAAAAAAAATGACGTGGGGGTCCCCCTAAATATCCATACCAGACCCTTCAGGTCTGATATGGATATTAAGGGGAACCCTGCATCAAATTTAAAAAAAAAATTGACGTGGGGATCCCCCTAAAAATCCATATCAGACCCTTTATCCGAGCACACAACCTGGCAGGCCGCAGGAAAAGAGGGGGGGACGAGAGAGCGGCCCCCCCTCCCTCCTGAACCGTACCAGGCCACATACCCTCAACATTGGGAGGATGGTTTGGGGGTCTGTGACCCCTCAAAGCACCTTGTCCCCATGTTGATGAGGACAAGGGCCTCATCCTCACAACCCTGGCCGTTGGTTGTGAGGGTCTGCGGGCGGGGGGCTTATCAGAATCTGGAAGCCCCCTTTAACAAGGGGACCCCCAGATCCCGCCCCCCCCTGTTTGAAATGGTAAGGGGGTACAAAAGTACCCCTACCATTTCACAAAGAAAGTGTCAAAATGGTTAAATAAGACAAACACACTTTTGAAAAATTCCTTTATTAAAAATGAAAAAAATAAAAAAAAGATTCCAGTGGTGCTAATCCACTCTTGCTATCCAGCGACGGATCTCCGGGGTCCAGCGATGGATGATCATATCCAGCGACGGGGGATCTCTCAGTCCAGCGCTGTCCATACATCCTTCTTCTGTCTCCACTCCGGAGACACTGCAGAGATCCCAGCGCTGACGTTTCTTATATTAGGAGGGCGGGGCCACCCGTCACCTGACCCCGCCCCTCTGACGCTGGAGAGGGAAGGCAGGGGTTCCCCAGTGACGTGTGGGTGACCCCGCCCCCTCTGATGTAACGCAGGTTTCCGTTACATCAGAGGGGGCGGGGTCACCCACACGTCACTGGGGAACCCCTGGCTCCCTTCACCAGCGTCAAAGGGGGCGGGGTCAGGTGACAGGTGGCCCCGCCCTCCTAATATAAGAAACGTCAGCGCTGGGCTCTCTGCAGTGTCTCCGGAGTGGAGACAGAAGAAGGAGGTATGGACAGCGCTGGACTGAGAGATCCCCCGTCGCTGGATATGATCATCCATCGCTGGACCCCGGAGATCCGTCGCTGAATAGCAAGAGTGGATTAGCACCACTGGAATCTTTTTTTTATTTTTTTCATTTTTAATAAAGGAATTTTTCAAAAGTGTGTTTGTCTTATTTAACCATTTTGACACTTTCTTTGTGAAATGGTAGGGGTACTTTTGTACCCCCTTACCATTTCAAACAGGGGGGTGCCGGGATCTGGGGGTCCCCTTGTTAAAGGGGCCTTCCAGATTCTGATAAGCCCCCCGCCCGCAGACCCTCACAACCAACGGCCAGGGTTGTGAGGATGAGGCCCTTGTCCTCATCAACATGGGGACAAGGTGCTTTGAGGGGTCACAGACCCCCAAAGCATCCTCCCAATGTTGAGGGTATGTGGCCTGGTACGGTTCAGGAGGGAGGGGGGGCCGGTCTCGCGTCCCCCCTCTTTTCCTGCGGCCTGCCAGGTTGCGTGCTCGGATAAAGGGTCTGATATGGATTTTTAGGGGGACCCCCACGTCAATTTTTTTTTTATTTGATGCGGGGTTCCCCTTAATATCCATATCAGACCTGAAGGGTCTGGTATGGATATTTAGGGGGACCCCCACGTAAAAAATTTTTTTTAATTTGACACGGGGTTCCCCTTAATATCCATGTCAGACCTGAAGGGCCTGGTAATTGAATTTAGGGGAACCCCCACGCTTTTTTTTTTTTTTATCAATGAATGAATGAATTGTCGGCTAATACAGAGAACACTCATTGAGTGTTCTCTGTATTACGGGAGCCGACAATTTAGCTGCAAGTGATTTTAAAAGACTTTTTTTCCTGCACAAATGACACTTTGTGCAGGGACAGTTCTAAGCACCAGAAACATGCGCCCCTTCACAGGCATACTATAGATACCCCCCAGCTACGAAATTTAAAGGAATATTACACTTTTATTGTTTCACTTTAATCATTATTAAAATCACTGCTCCTGAAAAAACGGCCGTTTTTAAAACTTTTTTTTGCATTGATCCATGTCCCCTGGGGCAGGACCCGGGTCCCCAAACACTTTTTAGGACAGTAACCTGCATATTACCCTTTAAAATGAGCACTTTAGATTTCTCCCATAGACTTGTATAGGGTGTTCCGGCTTTTCGAATTTGCTGCGAACAGCCCAAATTGTTCACTGTTCGATGAACAGGCGAACAGGCAATGTTCGAGTCGAACATGAGTTCGACTCGAAGCTCATCCCTACTGCTGATGAAGATATAGTGTTGTTTATTGCTGTTTTTGAGATGCATGGTACTAAACTGTATTACACTGATGACATTGTTTGTATACCAATTCTGCAAAATAAATATCTTCTTTGCTGGATAAAAAAAAAAGATATGCCCCTTAGCTTGTGGGCTTATCCCTGTAAGTCACCTGTTGCCAAGTTTATCTGTGCAGATTCTACTTCTAGATCCTGCAAGGACACTGCCGCTGGACCCCCATTAGAAAGCGTCTATGTCACATGTGTCAAACACAAGGCCCCCGGGCCGAATCTAGCCCACCAGGCCACTTCATGTGGCCCTCATACCTCCCCTGCAGCTGCAACACCCCCCTCGTCTCCGCCTGAACCTTGTCTCAGCAGTCGGCAGCAGAGAGGAAGAAAAAACTCCTGCACCAGATGCTGCGCTTCTTCAGCCGCAGCACCCCTCGTCTCCCTGGTCTCAGCATTCAGCAGACTCCGGCAGGTCACTCCAGCCCTCCTCTGGCCCACCTCCGGACCCTGCACTCTCTGCTTCCTATCTCCGTCCCCAGCTTCTTCCAGGCAGCAGCACAAGGTAAGGGGGGTGGACTGCAACGTAAGAGATGGTGGGTGACTCTTGATATCTGCTGTAAGGGGGAGTGGAGTGCTCTGGACATCTAGCCGGATGGATATAGGCGTTGATACAATTGGATAAAATAATCTTGTCACAAGGACCACTGGTCAACAAGAAAGGAAGCTCCAAGATATATATAAAACATCACCTGGATTTAAACATATAGGACCAAAAAGGAAAAAAACGCACATAGCGTGAATCTGCATAACACAAAATGTATTATTAAAAAATTAAAGATTTACACTCACATTTTGGAAGAGGTAAATCAATCGATAAAATGATGTAATGGGAACAGCAGGCTCGACTGACACATTTCATCCACAAGTATATCGTATGGGACAACTCAAAGTAACCAACCAGATTTGAACCAACCCTAAAAACTCAAGGATCAATTCAATTTGATTGGTTGGCATGAATTTTTGGACAGGTTTATAAATATCAACTTTCAGCCCTAAGGCTGGATTCACACCTATGCAGTTTTAGTGCTTTTTGCATTTTGCAGATTTGCACTACAGTCCATTTAACATGGTTTCCTATGGAACATGATCTGTAGTGCAAATCTGCAAAATGCAAAAAGCACAAAAAATGCATAGGTGTGAATCCAGCCTAAGAGAGGCTTTACTATCTCAAATTTTGGATAACAAGCTGTTATTATGTCACTATGGAAGAGCCCTGGGGCCATCAAAAAAAAAAAAAATTCAGAATTCTGAGTTTGAAAGTCAGAATTCTGAGTTTGAATCTCAGAATTCTGACTTTAAAACTCAGAATTCTGAGATTCAAAGTCAGAATTCTGAGTTTGAAAGTCAGAATTCTGAGATTAAAAGTCAGAATTCTGAGATTCAAAGTCAGAATTCTGAGTTTTAAAGTCAGAATTCTGAGTTTGAAAGTCAGAATTCTGAGATTAAAAGTCAGAATTCTGAGATTAAAAGTCAGAATTCTGAGATTCAAAGTCAGAATTCTGAGTTTGAAAGTCAGAATTCTGAGATTAAAAGTCAGAATTCTGAGATTCAAAGTCAGAATTCTGAGTTTGAAAGTCAGAATTCTGAGTTTGAAAGTCAGAATTCTGAGATTAAAAGTCAGAATTCTGAGATTAAAAGTCAGAATTCTGAGTTTGAAAGTCAGAATTCTGCTCCAACAAGAAAAGCCATGCTGAAAACGTGTGTATTGTGTGTGGGGGGGGACACAGCTTCCATACATAACAGAAAACAATGGCCAGCACAGCTCAGCACCCCAACTTGTAGGAAACATTGCACTATTGTCCCTAAATTGAGGCAATTGTGAATGGCTAGAAGGCAGCAGGACAATGTGTTTTATAGCCCTAACGGATTGATCATGGAAATTACTTATCTGAACTAACAGTTGTTTCACAAACAATTAACCTCATATTAAACAAAAAAGACAACAAACGTAAGTATTGAGAGTTAGTATAGTGGTTAAAGCAACAGGCTTAAGTAGGTGAGGTCAAGGGTTCTAATCCAGGTGACAAGATATTTTTTATATATATATATTTTTTAAATATGAGATAGTCAGGGCTTAAATTGTATTTTATCAATATATCCAAATTGATTTCAAGGTATATTAACAAAGACACACTGATATATTGAGCACACAAAGTTGTAGTATATGCTGGCTACTATAAATTAGAGAGTACAGATTTAGAAGAAAAAAATGTATATATATTAGGGTGATCAGATGAGAGCATTAAGGTGTCATCTTCAGTTTCCCCGGGGGCGGTTCACAATTTCAGGAGACTGGTCATAACAGATCAATCATATTAATTACTTATCTGGACTAGTACAGTGGTTTCACTGAGAATTAATCTCATATTAAACTTAAAAATCACTCATTAAAAGTCTTTAAGTGATAGCATAATGGTTAGAGCAACAGGCTTATATTGTTGAAGTTGTTGGTTCTAGTCCAAGTTAGAACTTGTTATATATATATATATATTGATTTTATATTAAACTTATTTTAAAGTATGAGTTAGTGAGGGCTTAAATTGTATTTTATTGATATATCTAAATTGATTTCAAGGTATATTAACAAAGACATATTGATAAAATTGTTCTATATGCTGACTACTATAAGACCCCTTTCACACTGGGGCGCTTTGCAGGCGCTACAGCGCTAAAAATAGTGCCTGCAAAGCGCCCTGAAAGAGCCGCTGCTGTGTCTCCAATGTGAAAGCCCGAGGGCTTTCACACTGGAGTGGTGCGCTGACAGGCCACTACAAAAAGTCCTGCTAGCAGCATCTTTGGAACGGTGAAGGAGCGGTGAAGCTTTGTGGTGGTTTTAACCCTTTCTCAGCCTCTAGTGGGGGCAAAAGCTCCACGCTAATGACCAAATAGCGCCACAAAATTGGCAGTAAAGCACCACTAAAAATAGCGGTGTTTTACCGCCAACACACCCACCGCGCCAGTGTGAAAGGGGCTTAAATTAGAGTAGGGATTTTTTTTTACAAATCTGTGTATATATTAGGATGATTTTGGTAACATGGGGCCAGTTCTCAATTTCAGAAGACTGTCCCTGGAAGCTTCATGATAACCACCATGTCTCACGACTCAGCCCTGGGCTCTGTACTATAAGGTAATCTGTGCGTGTGTATTACAATGCACATGCACACGCCGATATCTCCCCTTCACTGATTGGCTGTAGTTTATCCCCACTGACACTGAGGCAGCGCCATTTTCCTCTTAGCTACAATGTTGACACAGGGAAATTTTTTTACAGCTAATGACACCACCGATGCAGGGTCATTTTTTCCATCCAGTGGCACCACCGATGCAGGTTCTTTTTTTCCATCCAGTGACACCACCAATGCAGGGTTATTTTTCTTCTTTACTACTGTTAGCCCCTTATGTGTGCGCCAGTTTTAAACTCTTACATATTGCAAATATACTGTATATGCATATACAGGTACAGTATTTTGCTCTGTATGCCACTATTTTCTCAAAATCCCTACCTGAGGGGGGGCGAGCAGGCACAGTTGGGTACTGGATGACCTTGTCCTATCTCAGCTGGGGAGACTGAGGTGACAGTAGGCTATAGTCATCCTCACGGATACATTTTTGGGACTCAGTGCCATTACAATGATCACTGCTAGAGTCACTGAGAACTATAGTCATTGCTAGAGACAGAGCTGTCTTTCAAAATCATAGGGTCCTAACAACCCCCCTTCCCCGCTCAGTGTTATTGTTGGTGCTAATGTGTGTGCTAAGCAGCCATGATATGTAGTCTCCATGCAGAATAGTATGCAGAGATTGTGCAACTGGGGAGGCAATTAGTGACATGCAGTAAGTTTTAGTAGTAAAGATGTACAGGGCCATGCACAGTAACTAGTGTATGTAGTGGCCAGGGCCGTCTTTAGTGCAGGGCAAACAGGGCAGCTGCCCTGGGCCCATTTGCTGCAGGGGGGCTCAAAGTAGCTGCACTGAAACACACGCTCCTGCCCGCTAGGTCTTTTTTTAAGCCAGAGTTCCACAACCTGCGCTGGTCATTTGCTGGCTGCTCTGCTTTGTTAGCTGCCGTTCAGAATCCTCTCTGCTCTCTACATCTCTACATGAGAGCAGACGAGGGAGAGGGGCAAAGAATATACACGATCCTCGTGAAGCCAGCAACCTGCATGGATGTTCTGTGTAAGTTATGCTTTTTGTCACAACAGAATCGTGTGACTTCCCTTCCAGTCAGATCCTGCTGCTTTCCGCGACTGCATGTGGGTGGGATCCGCAATTGGGGGTAGGGGGCAATGATGCCATTCTAACTGCACCTGCAAGAACCCGGGAGAAAAGAAATTCCACATGCTGCTTAAGTACTGTGTGTAAATATGGATGGGGGAGTGATTGTGCACACTGTGACAGCCTGATCTGGGTAGGGGGGTTAGATTGTATTTATGCACACTGTGATCGTCCAGTATGTCCTATAATATAACCCCCCCCAAGTCAGTCTGTCCTCTAGTACAGTCCTCCCATTTCCCAGGTCAATCTGTCCCCCAGTGTAATCCCCCCACGTCGGTATATACCCCAGTATAATGGATGGGAGAGGAGAGAGCTGATATGCTCCTTTCCCTCTTGCCCCGCTCCACCTTTGTGCACCGTGGGAATTGTGAAGCCCAGCAGCTGAATTTGATCATTCCCACTTCCCAGGGTGCACACAGAGGGAGAGGGGCAGATCCGCTTAGTTCTCTTCAATCCGTGCAAGTGAGGAGGCAGGGGGAACTGTCATTGCAGGCTCTGGGCTCTATGAGAGAGATGCTCTCAGCTCAGAGTTGGCACTGATAGGTGGCATCCATGAGCACTGATAGGCAGCATTGAGAAGCACCGATAGGTGGCACTGATAGATGGTATTGATGAGCACTGAAAGGCAGCACAGGTGGGCACTTATAGGCAGAATTGATAAGCACTGATAGGCTGCACTGGGCATTGATAAGCCCTGACAGGTGGCACTGATAGGTGGCATTGAGGAACACTGATAGGTGGCATTGATGGGCACTGATAAGGGGCGTTGATGAGCACTGATAGGCAGAATTGATGAGTACCGATAGGTGGCACTGATAGGCGGCATTGAGGAGCACTGATAGGTGGCATTGATGAGCAGTGAAAGGTGGCACTGATAGGCTGCACTGATGGACACTCACGTGCGGCATTGATGGGAACTGATAGGCAGCATTGATGGGCACTGATAGGCGGAATTGAGGAGCACTGATAGGCAGCACTGATGGGCACTAATGGTGATGCACTGATAATCAGGGCATTGATGATCAGTGCCCTGATTTTTTGTGTAAATAAGGTACTGACATTCTTGCCACTTAATGGCTCTCCTTTCCTCACACACAGACACAGCATGGAAGGAAAGTACTGCCGATAACCAGCAAGTCTGTTTATATGTGATCAGCTGATCACCTGGTAAAGGGCCGCTGTGATTGGCCCATTACCGTGATCTGTGATCAGCTGTGTCTGAAGGACACAGCCGCTACAGAGTAGACTGGTTGTGTGCCCCCTGAGGCAGGGCTCTGGGAGTTTGTCCATGAATGCCCTCCCAGAACTGGAAGCCCCTTGGCTTTGGTGCAAAGGGGGGGTCAGGGGGGCCCTTCATGGTTTCTTTCTCCAGGGCCCTAATGTTTCTAGTTACGCCTCTGCCCTCAATCCTGCACTCTGCCCATAGAGGACCCTTCAACCCTGCACATAGAGAACCCCTCAACCCTGCACTCTTCACATAGCGCACCCCCTAAACCTGCACTCTGTACTAAAGGAATCCTCAACCCTGCACTTTGCATATAGTGCACCCCTCAACTCTGCATATAGTGCACTCCTCAACTCTGCACTCTGTACGTAGCGCACTCCTCAACCCTGCACTCTGTATATAGTGCACTCCTAAAATCTTGGTATGTAACAATGCCTCACTGTTTAGTGCAGTTTAACCACACCCACAAGTTGATGCAGAGATAATGATGTGCAGTAACCTCTAGCAACCAATCAGTGAACAGCCATTTGACAAGTGTAACCACGCCTGAAGTCTTAGGAAGGCAGTCGGATCCTCCGTCGGCTATAGTAGCAGTGAGCGGTAGGAGACGTTGTATCTATCTGGTTCTTCTGACATATTGTGAACAACGCTATGACATTATCCTTTGTTTGTGAGTGTACACTGTGAAGTTATATAAATAGCATTAAAGATGTTTTAAATTAGATTACGCTATGTCCGCTGTTCTTCTCTTTCACTGAATTTTGAGGGGGATGAGCGCAGAGGTGGATAAGAAAACGAAGATTGCTGCCACTTTTTGATTGTATATGTATACGCCAGATTGAACCTTTTTTCTGGTAAGGGTTGTATCAAGGGTGGTCTCTTCCACACGCCCCCTGTTTCAACCTGTGCACGTGTGAAGGTGGTGTTTGTCGGTGTCAGCATTCTGCATTCATTCCGCTTTATGAATCTGCAATAGAATTTTTTATACAGCGTCTGATAGTGATTTCCATGATCTGATATATGGACTATATGTTTAGCTACACAGAGCATGGATTACAAAAAAAGGACTGATGTTAAAATAATTGCTTTATTGTGGCAGTTATTTGTAATTAGCGCTGCTTGAATCTGTTTTTTATAGATTTGTGTTAATTTAGTAATGAACTGCTGTAATCTCTAGCAACCCATCAGTGAGCAATAATGATGTGCAGTAACCTCTAGCAACCAATCAGTGAGTGTTAAGGATGTGCAGTAACCTCTAGCAACCACTCAGCAAGCAGAAATTATGTGCAGTAACCTCTAGCAACCATTTAATCAATGGCAATGATGTGCTGCAACCTCTGGCAACCAATCACAATCGCTACCTGATCTGCTGCAGTAAACTGATTCTTGAGTCTAGCTGCTATCTGTTGTATTTCTTAGGTGGGGAGGGGGGCCCAAGAAAATGTTTGCCTAGAGTCCAATGAGTAGTAGAGACAGCCCTGGTAGTGGCAGTGCAGAGCAGGCCATGAGCTGTATGTACTGGCAGTGTCAGGGCAGTCATTAAAACACATGTAGTGACAGGGTAGTGAGCAGTGTGTAATAGCATTTCTGTTCAATCAGCATTATATGATGGCAATGCAGACATCCCAAGTCTCCCGCATTTGACGACGGGCTGTCAACCGCAGCAGCCCGAGCCACCCCCTCCTCCAGGCCAGGGGTGCCAGCGGCATCGCTATGGGGATTGATTCTACGAAAGCAGGTGCAGCACGGTGATTTCCCATGTGTCCCAGACTGTTACTCTGCCCTCCTCTCGTAACCCCCCCAGCTCCCTCAATCACGAAGTGCCCGCCCTCTGCCAGTCCAGCTCAGAGAAAGTTAGGAAGCCAGGGCAGCCAATGGAAGGTGAGCAGCAGCTGTCTGAAAATAACCCTGCATCGGTGGTGTCACTGGATAGAAAAAATAACCCTGCAACGTTGGTGTCACTGGATGGAAAAAATGACCCTGCATCAGTGGTGTCATTGTATGGAAAACAATTACCCTGCATCAGTGGTATCTAGGGTGACCACATTTCCAAACTGGCATTCAGGGACAATTTTGCCAAGGACCGGGGGGGGGGGGGGGGGGGGGGTCAGCGAATGTAGTCTCAGGGTTGACGGCGGATTCAGAAGTGTGGGGGGGGGGATTTGTTGGGTGAATGGCTGGTGCCACCACTGAAATCATTCTGACACCAGGCTTAGTATGGTGTCAAGATGATCAAATCACATTATTTCTATTACTACATTGTAATATAAAATGAAATACTTCAACTTACCATAACGCAGAGGGAACCCTGAGCTTGCCATTTGCCACCAGATGCTGCTTGTCACTTGCCACTGTCTCCTGCCACCAGATGCCACTTGCCACTGTCTCCTGCCACCAGAGGCCGCTTGTCACCGTTGCTTGCCACCAGATAACACGTGTCACTTGCAACCATCACCTGCCACCAAATGAAGCGTGTCACTTGTCACCTGCTGCCAGAGAGGGGGCAGGAGGGACAGGGAGAGAGAGGACAGGAGGAGAGGACAGGAGGAGAGGACAGGAGGAGAGGACAGGAGGAGAGGACAGGAGGAGAGGGAGGGGGGACAGGGAGACGGAGGGGAGAGAGAGGGGGAGACAGGCAGAGAGAGGGGGAGACAGGCAGAGAGAGGGGGAGACAGGCAGAGAGAGGGGGGGAGAGAGAAGAGGGACGGGGAGAGAGAAGAGGGACGGGGAGAGAGAAGAGGGACGGGGAGAGAGAAGGGGGACGGGGAGAGAGAAGGGGGACGGGGAGAGAGAAGGGGGACGACAGGGAGACAGAGGGGGACGACAGGGAGACAGAGGGGGACGACAGGGAGACAGAGGGGGACGACAGGGAGACAGAGGGGGACGACAAGGAGACAGAGGGACGACAAGGAGACAGAGGGACGACAAGGAGACAGAGGGACGACAAGGAGACAGAGGGACGACAAGGAGACAGAGGGACGACAAGGAGACAGAGGGGGATGACAAGGAGACAGAGGGGGATGACAAGGAGACAGAGGGGGATGACAAGGAGACAGAGGGGGATGACAAGGAGACAGAGGGGGATGACAAGGAGACAGAGGGGGATGACAAGGAGACAGAGGGGGATGACAAGGAGACAGAGGGGGATGACAAGGAGACAGAGGGGAGACAGGCAGAGAGAGAGGGACAGGGAGAGAGAGAGAGAGGGACAGGGAGAGAGAGAGAGAGGGACAGGGAGAGAGAGAGAGAGAGGGACAGGGAGAGAGAGAGAGAGAGAGAGAGGGAGAGAGAGAGAGAGGGAGAGAGAGAGAGAGAGAGAGAGAGAGGGACAGGGAGAGAGAGAGAGAGAGAGACAGGCAGAGACAGAGGGGGATGACAGGGAGACAGAGGGGGATGACAGGGAGACAGAGGGGGGTGACAGGGAGACAGAGGGGGGTGACAGGGAGACAGAGGGGGGTGACAGGGAGACAGAGGGGGGTGACAGGGAGACAGAGGGGGGTGACAGGGAGAGAGAGGGGGGACAGGCAGAGAGAGGGGGGACAGGCAGAGAGAGGGGGGACAGGGAGACAGAGGGGGGGATAGGGGGACAGGGAGACAGAGGGGGACAGGGAGACAGAGGGGGCAGGGAGACAGAGGGGGCAGGGAGACAGAGGGGGCAGGAAGACAGAGGGGAGACAGGCAGAGAGAGGGGAGACAGGCAGAGAGAGGGGAGACAGGCAGAGAGGGGGGAGACAGGCAGAGAGGGGGGAGACAGGCAGAGAGGGGGGAGACAGGCAGAGAGGGGGGATGACAGGGAGACAGAGGGGGATGACAGGGAGACAGAGGGGGATGACAGGGAGACAGAGGGGGATGACAGGGAGACAGAGGGGGATGACAGGGAGACAGAGAGGGGTGACAGGGAGACAGAGGGGGGCAGGGAGACAGAGGGGGGCAGGGAGACAGAGGGGGGACAGGCAGAGAGAGGGATGACAGGCAGAGAGAGGGATGACAGGCAGAGAGAGGGATGACAGGCAGAGAGAGGGATGACAGGGAGACAGAGGGGGGACAGTGACGGCGACAGGCAGAGAGAAGGGGGACGGGGAGAGAGAAGGGAGACGGGGAGAGAGAAGGGGGGCGGGGAGAGAGAAGGGGACGGGGAGAGAGAAGGGGGACGGGGAGAGAGAAGGGGGACGGGGAGAGAGAAGGGGGACGGGGAGAGAGAAGGGCGACGGGGAGAGAGAAGGGGGCCAGGGAGACAGAGGGGGACAGGGAGACAGAGGGGGACAGGGAGACAGAGAGAGATAGGGGGCAGGGAGACAGAGAGGGACAGGGAGACAGAGAGAGATAGGGGGCAGGGAGACAGAGGGGGGACAGGGAGAGAGGGAGAGAGAGAGAGAGAGAGAGAGAGAGAGAGAGAGAGAGAGGGGGATGACAGGCAGAGAGAGAGAGGGGGATGACAGGCAGAGAGAGAGAGGGGGATGACAGGCAGAGAGAGAGAGGGGGATGACAGGCAGAGAGAGAGAGGGGGATGACAGGCAGAGAGAGAGAGGGGGATGACAGGCAGAGAGAGAGAGGGGGATGACAGGCAGAGAGAGAGAGGGGGATGACAGGCAGAGAGAGAGAGGGGGATGACAGGCAGAGAGAGAGAGAGAGGGGGATGACAGGCAGAGAGAGAGAGGGGGGTGACAGGCAGAGAGAGAGAGGGGGACAGGCAGAGAGAGAGAGAGGGGGATGACAGGCAGAGAGAGAGAGGGGGACAGGCAGAGAGAGAGAGGGGGGACAGGCAGAGAGAGAGAGGGGGACAGGCAGAGAGAGAGAGGGGGATGACAGGCAGAGAGAGAGAGGGGGACAGGCAGAGAGAGAGAGGGGGACAGGCAGAGAGAGAGAGGGGGACAGGCAGAGAGAGAGAGGGGGACAGGCAGAGAGAGAGAGGGGGACAGGCAGAGAGAGAGAGGGGGACAGGCAGAGAGAGAGAGGGATGACAGGCAGAGAGAGAGAGGGATGACAGGCAGAGAGAGAGAGGGATGACAGGCAGAGAGAGAGAGGGATGACAGGCAGAGAGAGAGAGGGATGACAGGCAGAGAGAGAGAGGGATGACAGGCAGGGAGAGAGAGGGGTGACAGGCAGGGAGAGAGAGGGGTGACAGGGAGAGAGAGGGATGACAGGGAGATAGAGGGATGACAGGAGAGAGAGGGATGACAGGCAGAGAGAGGGATGACAGGCAGAGAGAGGGATGACAGGCAGAGAGAGGGATGACAGGCAGAGAGAGGGGGACAGGCAGAGAGAGGGGGGACAGGCAGAGAGAGGGGGGCAAGGAGAGAGAGGAGGGACAGGGAGAGATAGGGGGGACAGGGAGAGAGAGGGGGGACAGGGAGAGAGAGAGGGGGGACAGGCAGAGAGAGGGGGGACAGGCAGAGAGAGCGGGGGATAGGGGGACAGGGGGAAGGGAGAGATAGGGGGGCAGGGAAAGAGAGGGGGACAGGCAGAGAGAGGGGGGCAAGGAGACAGGGAGACAGAGGGGGACAGGGAGAGATAGGGGACAGGGAGAGATAGGGGGCAGGGATAGAGAGGGGGACAGGGAGACAGAGGGGGGACAGGGAGACAGAGGGGGGACAGGGAGACAGAGGGGGGACAGGGAGACAGAGGGGGGACAGGCAGAGAGAGGGGGGACAGGCAGAGAGAGGGGGGCAAGGAGAGAGAGGGGGGATAGGGGGACAGAGAGAAAGGGGGGAGAGGGAGAGATAGGGGGGCCAGGCAGAGAGAGGGGGGGATAGGGGGACAGGGAGACAGAGGGGGACAGGAAAAGAGAGGGGGACAGGCAGAGAGGGGGGGGATAGGGGGACAGGGAGACAGAGGGGGACAGGGAGAGATAGGGGGCAGGGATAGAGAGGGGGCAGGGAGACAGAGGGGGGACAGGGAGACAGAGGGGGGACAGGGAGACAGAGGGGGGACAGGCAGAGAGAGGGATGACAGGGAGACAGAGGGGGGACAGGGAGACAGAGGGGGACAGGGAGAGAGAGGGGGGACAGGGAGAGAGAGGGGGGGCAGGCAGAGAGAGGGATGACAGGGAGACAAAGAGGGGGCAGGGAGGGAGAGAGGAAGGAGGGCAGAGAGGGGGGTCAGGGTCTGGTTAGCTACAGACAGTGCTCAGCTCACTCACTTGGATGGTCCGGGGGGGGGGGGGGCTCACAGTCAGCGGCTTCCCGGTGAGTGTCACAAGCTTGCCCAGGCACTCATGCTGGATGGAGCAGTGTGCGGATCTCCCCTCGGAGGATGGAACGGCAGCGGCCATTGGAGGACTTCTGTCCCCGCCCACCACAAGCGTGACCTATCAGTCACCTATCACAGTAGCCAAAGAAAGTGCTCCAAGGCTCTGTGCTACAGGTGGTGGGCGGGCCAGCAACAGTAAGAAGCCGCCCTCAGGACCCAGGAGGAGGAGATACAGAAGACGCTCTCTGGCTGCTCTCTCGCTCTCCCTGCTGCTGCGGCCGGAGGCGGAGGTGGGTGGACTCAGAGCGCTGTTGCTAGGCAATGTTTATTGCCGCGGCTGTGTGTCCTTAGTTCATTCCGGGACATTGTATTGTCCCGGAATGAAGGTGCCCGGGACACGGGACACAGATATAAATTAAGGGACAATCCCGGGCAATCCGGGACACGTGGGCACCCTAGTGGTATCATTGGATGGAAAAAAATTACCCTGCATCAGTGGTGTCATTGGATGGAAAAAAAATGACCCTGCATAGGTGGTGTCACTGGATGGAAAAAATTACCCTGTATTGGTGATGTCATTAGCTGGGAAAAAAATTCCCCGTGTCAACGGTGTAGCTAAGAGGAAAATGGCGCTGCCTCAGTGGGGATAAACTA
Source organism: Lithobates pipiens (assembly GCF_037356315.1). Lineage (NCBI taxonomy): Eukaryota > Metazoa > Chordata > Amphibia > Anura > Ranidae > Lithobates > Lithobates pipiens. The sequence goes on from NW_027507789.1 coordinate 24,791,465, forward strand.
CAGCCAATCAGTGAAGGGGAGATATCGGCGTGTGCATGTGCATTGTAGTACACACACACAGATTACCTTATAGTACAGAGCCCAGGGCTGAGTCGTGAGACATGGTGGTTATCATGAAGCTTCCAGGGACAGTCTTCTGAAATTGAGAACTGGCCCCATGTTACCAAAATCATCCTAATATATACACAGATTTGTAAAAAAAATCCCTACTCTAATTTAAGCCCCTTTCACACTGGCGCGGTGGGTGTGTTGGCGGTAAAACACCGCTATTTTTAGCGGTGCTTTACTGCCAATTTTGTGGCGCTATTTGGTCATTAGCGTGGAGCTTTTGCCCCCACTAGAGGCTGAGAAAGGGTTAAAACCACCACAAAGCTTCACCGCTCCTTCACCGTTCCAAAGATGCTGCTAGCAGGACTTTTTGTAGTGGCCTGTCAGCGCACCACTCCAGTGTGAAAGCCCTCGGGCTTTCACATTGGAGACACAGCAGCGGCTCTTTCAGGGCGCTTTGCAGGCACTATTTTTAGCGCTGTAGCGCCTGCAAAGCGCCCCAGTGTGAAAGGGGTCTTATAGTAGTCAGCATATAGAACAATTTTATCAATATGTCTTTGTTAATATACCTTGAAATCAATTTAGATATATCAATAAAATACAATTTAAGCCCTCACTAACTCATACTTTAAAATAAGTTTAATATAGAATCAATATATAAATAACAAGTTCTGACCTGGACTAGAACCAACAACTTCAACAATATAAGCCTGTTGCTCTAACCATTATGCTATCACTCAAAGACTTTTAATGAGTGATTTTTAAGTTTAATATGAGATTAATTCTCAGTGAAACCATTGTACTAGTCCAGACAAGTAATTGATATGATCGATCTGTTATGACCAGTCTCCTGAAATTGTGAACCGCCCCCGGGGAAACTGAAGATGACACCTTAATGCTCTCATCTGATCACCCTAATATATATACATTTTTTTCTTCTAAATCTGTACTCTCTAATTTATAGTAGCCAGCATATACTACAACTTTGTGTGCTCAATATATCAGTGTGTCTTTGTTAATATACCTTGAAATCAATTTGGATATATTGATAAAATACAATTTAAGCCCTCACTAACTAATATTTAAAAAATATATATATATAAAAAATATATTGTCACCTGGATTAGAACCCTTGATGTCACCTACTTAAGCCTGCTGCTCTAACCACTATACTAACTCTCAATACTTACGTTTGTTGTCTTTTTTGTTTAATATGAGGTTAATTGTTTGTGAAACAACTGTTAGTTCAGATAAGTAATTGCCATGATCAATCCGTTAGGGCCATAAAACACATTGTCCTGCTGCCTTCTAGCCATTCACAATTGCCTCAATTTAGGGACAATAGTGCAATGTTTCCTACAAGTTGGGGTGCTGAGCTGTGCTGGCCATTGTTTTCTGTTATGTATGGAAGCTGTGTCCCCCCCCCACACACAATACACACGTTTTCAGCATGGCTCTTCTTGTTGGAGCAGATGACAGAGAGGAATGATAAGACAGCAAACTATTTATACAGTAGAAGAACCAGAGAACCCAGCACTGCTTCCCTATACTGTGTGCTATAACTAAGATAGGTTTACATATCCATGTACAGACCAGACACGTATGTCTGCAGAATGATGGTCTGTGGGTGTTACTACATTATTGCTCATTGGTCCTAAAATCTTCTTAATAGAGACTACTATATTTATAAACTCAGAATTCTGACTTTGAATCTCAGAATTCTGACTTTGAAACTCAGAATTCTGAGATTAAAAGTCAGAATTCTGACTTTCAAACTCAGAATTCTGACGTTCAAACTCAGAATTCTGAGATTAAAACTCAGAATTCTGACTTTGAATCTCAGAATTCTGAGATTCAAAGTCAGAATTCTGAGATTCAAAGTCAGAATTCTGAGTTTGAAAGTCAGAATTCTGAGTTTGAATGTCAGAATTCTGACTTTTAATCTCAGAATTCTGACTTTGAATCTCAGAATTCTGACTTTCAAACTCAGAATTCTGACTTTTAATCTCAGAATTCTGACTTTCAAACTCAGAATTCTGACTTTCAAACTCAGACTTCTGACTTTGAATCTCAGAATTCTGTAAAAAAAAAATGAAAAATTTAAATTTACAATTCTGACTTTGAAAGTCAGAATTCTGAGATTAAAAGTCAGAATTCTGAGTTTGAAAGTCAGAATTCTGAGATTCAAAGTCAGAATTCTGAGTTTTAAAGTCAGAATTCTGAGATTCAAAGTCAGAATTCTGACTTTCAAACTCAGAATTCTGAAAAAAAAAATTTTTGATGGCCCCAGGGCTCTTCCATAATGTCACCGCTATTATGTATGGCAAGAAATTTGGTGGTTCATTTCAAAGTCTTTATTGGTTAGGGTAACAATGTACACGGTACATGTTTCGGGGGATGAGGACCACTTTTTCAAGTCTAACATAAAAATGATAATGGACAATCAATAAAATGATGTACAGATAAAAAGAACAACCAATAAAGCAATATATAATGTGCTGTCTTAGTGTAAAAACACAACTAAACCAGACTATTTTAAAAATATCTTAGCCCTTGTACACACGGTCGGAAATTCAGACGGAAAATGTCCGATTGGACCGTGTTGTTGGATAATCCGACCGTGCGTGGGCTCCATCTGACTTTTTCCGTCGGAATGTCCGACCAACAAAGTTTGAGATCTGGATATAAAATTTTCCGACAACATGATCCGATCGGACTTTGTCCGATAGTTTGTAGAGAATTCCGATCGGACAAAGTGCCACGCATGCTCAGATAAAATTACGAGACCAAAGCTATTGGCTACTAGCCGCAACGTAGTCCTGTCGCAACGACTGAACGTCATCACCTTCCGAATGATCGGATTTTCCGACAACTTTGTCCAACCGTGTGTATGCAACACCAGTTTCGGACAAAATCCTTTGGAAAAAATCCAACGGATTTTGTTGTCGGAATGACCGACCGTGTGTACAAGGGCTTAGACAACTCAAAGCAACCAACCAGATTTGGACCAACCTTGAAAACTCAAGAATGAATTCAATTCAAATGGTCGGCATGAATTTTTAGACAGGTTTAAAAATATCACATTTCAGCCCTAACAGAGGCCTTACTATCTCATATTTTGGATAATAAGCTGTTATTATGTCACCACTATTTGTTCCCTGTGCCAGTGGATGCATTTATGCCATCTTTTTTTTTTTCTGCAATTCTTTTTTTTTTTACTGCTGGGATGTTCTTCTTAATCCTGTCTGAGAGAAATGCCTTTTTTGCTCCTTGTATAGAATTATCAGTTCAATGTCGGAACGCTCCTGCTCGGCGGAGAACAAAAAACAGGACTTTGTAGCTTGATATTTAATATCTGAATCCTGTTTCTATAGTTACACTTTGCAGTAAACGGAATTATGCTGTGCATCCTTGGAACTGAAGAGGAAGAAAAAAAAAACGCGGGAGGGAGGTGTATGTTCAATGACAAAAGATGGAAGGCTTCGGAGGAGACCAAGAACTGCACAGAACATGTACAGTACAGACTGTCTTGCTCGGTTCAAGTGAAATTCCTTATTTGCGCAGCACGAAAAAAAAAAAAAAAATAGAGAGGTTTCCCATGAGCTCATACATTTAATCAAAATATGTCTTATTTTAAAATCATCATTATTATTATTATTATTATACAGGATTATATAGCGCCGACATTTTACAACATTACGGCAGACAGTACAATTACAATACAATTCAATACAGGGGGGAATCAGAGAGCCCTGCTCGTTAGAGCTTACAATCTATGAGGGAGGGTCAAGTTATATGTAGCACTGACCCCCAAAGGAGCTGCTGAATTTGTTTGGGTCTGTACTCTGCTAGTGAACCCCCACTGACTTGGCTCAGTCCCCTTGACACAGCTGTGGTGCAAAGTTGGTGTAGAGCTAGTGGTGAAATATAACCCCACAATATACAATATAATAACAGTATACCTTTGTTATTACCTGGGTATTCAATGGCTCCACCTGCTGGAAAAGGAACAACACTCCACACCAAAGTACTTAACCAGAAACGTATTTTTACTGGAACGTGTATTGAGTAATGTACAGGGGCGGACTGACCATTCGGCTACTCCGGTACTGCCCGAGGGCCCCGGGCCACTAGGGAGTCCCATCAGGGTTGCCAGCCTCAGTAAAACCAGGGACAGTGTGTAAAAATCTGTGTTTTTTTTTACATCTGTCTTTTAAATGTCCCTTACCGACATCCTTTTGTTCTAAAAATCCAGAGATTATAGCTGCCCCACCTCTCCAGTACCTTCTCAGCCAATAGAAACATGTCTGTGTATACTGTGTGATTGTATAGTGTGTGTTTGTGTATACTGTGTGGACCCATAATCTCTGATTGCCTGGGGGCCCCATAAACTCCTATTGCCCGGGGGCCCCATGAGTTGTCAGTCCGCCCCCTGGTAATGTAAAATGGTAGTTACAACATTTGCACTGTCATATAGACATAACGTAACAGTACAGTAGGTATACACAACAGATTGCACATGTACAGTTGTCATAAATGATCCCTGAGAATGTGGCTCCAATTGGGACTGGGGCTCAGAGTGACTACGCCTTACTCTGGGCACCTTCCCACTTCCAGCGCACTCTGGTGAATACAAAATGCAAAGTCAATAATGAAATATAACACCACTACAAGGGAGCTCCCCCTACTTTAATAGGATGCAAGGCCTTGCAATAGCAGATGCAGTCTCTTTAGTCTTCAGTCTTCTGCTAGCTATTGGTGTTGTGACAATTTGTAATCCAACAGTAATCCAATTATAATTCCCTTTCGTGTAATTTCTTTGGAATAACACAGTGCTAATAGGGTTGTGCTGAATTGGGTTGAGGACTGTTTAGACTCAGTCTCTTTGTTAGGTTCTCCTCCGTGGGACTACAGGTCCCAGCAACACTGTGTCAAAGTCTAGGTGTGCAACAAAGTGCGTAATAAACTGTGGGCAACAGCCCTCTCACCAAACTGGGTCTGAAGAATAAGACAGCTCCACTCCGCTGGTCTCAGTCCATTTGCTGTGGCCTCGCTGTCACGCTGTTCCGCTTCACAGGGTCACCAGGAGCTCTCAGTTACCTCCGTCAGGGTGCCTCTGGATCCTTCCCGATCCGACCACACTTCTGTCCCAGCACGCTGTGGTGTTAAGTCCTCCTCTGGCTTCAGATTGCTGCTCCGCAGGCTGCAGTTCTCTGGAACCTCCTCAGAGGTCCTTACAGGCAGGCCATGCCTCCAGAAGAGAAAGAAAATGGCCACGCGGGCCCTTATATAGCCTACCCAGCATGCAGTTCAGTACAGGGTGATCATGGGTAGGTCACCTGGCCTTCTGGGTGGGTAAGGTCATAGCTAAAATGTAAACAACAGTCACTTCCTGTTATCTTTTCAACATTATTCAGCAAAGAAAATAACTAAAGTCCATTTCCAGTTTTGGTCACTAGATGAAATACTAAAGAATAACATTGTCCATAGGTTTACATTGCATTCACATTAACATTGCATTAGTAGGCAAAAATGTCAGCGCTACATATATAAAAGGGTAATAGTTGTGGGGGATGAGCTAATGGAGAAAATAGAGCAGTTGTTAGATGGAGGCAGGATAGGCTTCTCTGAAGAGGAAAGTTTTAAGGGATTGCCTAAAAGTGGATAAATTTGGAGACCTTCTGACAGATTGGAGTCGCGAATTCCAGAGGATGGGCGAGGCTCGGGAGAAGTCCTGCAGGCGGAAATGGGAGGAAGTGATGAGGGAGCTAGAGAGCAGGAGGTCTTGGGAGGAACGAAGAGGGCGATTAGGTTGGTATTTTGAGACTAGGCTAGTGATGTACCTGGGGGCAGAGTTGTGGATGGCTTTGTAACTTATTGTTAGTATTTTGAATTTAATTCATTGGGAAAATGGCAGCCAATGGAGGGATTGGCAGAGAGGGGTAGCAGACACTGTGTAGTTTGTAAGGTGGATGAATCTGGCAGCATAATATGAATTACTATATTTACATGTTTTTAATTTTGTTCTGTGTTGCGACCTAAAGGGTTGATCCTTACTAGTGATAAGCCTGGCTTTTGTCTAAACCCTGAAGCTGTAGGTGGGGAATTCCACACTCCGCAGCTACATGTATACAAATGGGCAATGTGCTTGTGACATTGACGACCTAACATGGCTACATGGCCATATTTTGTCAATGATTTGAACCTAATATGGTCATGTGGTCATAGAGAAAGGGGCGGGGATGCTTGTGACATTATTGACTTAATATCGCTACATGACCATATTAGGTCAATGATGTTTGCATAATAGAACCATGTTGCCATACACAAAGAGGCAGGGATGTTTGTAATATGATTGTCCTAATATGGCTACATGGCCATATTAGGTCAATGACATTGACCTAATATGGCCATGTGGTTGTACACAAATTGGAGATGCTCGTGACATCATTGACCTAATATGGCTACATGACAATATTAGGTCAATAACGTTGACCTAATATGGCCATGTGACCATACACAAAGGGGCAAGGAAACTCAGGAGATCATTGACCAAATATCACTACCTGGCAATATTAGGTGAATGACATTGACCTAATAGGGCCATGTGGCCATACACAAAGGGGCATCATTTACCTAATATGGCTCTTTCAGCATAAAGGGTCTGATTCGGCTGAACATAGGTTTGCTTCAAGCCCAAATGTGACACAAGCTAATCCCTAGTCCTCATAAAACTGTAATTTCACTGTCTGGTAAATGCTGACGAGTTAGAACAGAACTCCATCTTCCTTATAGTTAGTAGTAGTTGTTCACAGTCAACTGGACTTGTTCTGTAGTGGTAAACATATATTTTAGCTCATCCAAACCACTTCTTTAGTTCTAGTGCCAGGAAAGTGAAGACTTGGTTTGGATTAGCTACGAAACATCTTCCATTTCCTGAAGGCCCCACATCAGTTTTTTACAAAAAAAAAAAATCTTTGCACATACCTTTTTCTTTTTAGTCTTCAGGCCAGTCCAGTAACATCATGGGTCTTCCTCTTCTTACTCAGCATTGGCACAGGGCAGACATTACTTCTGGACAAAATGGCACCTATCTATTGATGTATGAGTGCCGCTCAGTCCAGGAATACTGTGAGCCCAGGCTGCATGATGACACAGCTCCAAAGGTCATGTCCATGACAGCCTCAACTTATAGGAAATGGGCTGGTTGACGCTGGTTGACTTTCATGCTTGAAGATGATAAGTGGTAACTAAGATCGGTAACCAATAGTGGTAACCAAGAACAAGTGGCTACAGGTTTGGATCAAACAGAAGCATAGTTGAGGAGCAAGCCAATAGTCAGTAACGAGTGGTAGCAAAGATACGAACGGCAGCAGATGTGACAAGAGGGTGGGGAGGGATAGGATTGGTCGCATCGATGGTGGTGGGGGGGGGGATGGGATGATTGGCAGCGGTGAGGGAGAGATGGGATTAGTGGCAGCGGTGGGGGGATGGGATCAGTGGCAGCAGTGGTGGTTGGGCATGGATGGGATCAGTGGCAGCGGTGGTGGTGGGGGGATAGGATGAGTGGCAGCGATGAGGGGGGGTGGGATCATTGGCAGGGGTTGTGGTTGGGGGGGTTGGGATCAGTGGTAGGGGGGATTGAATAGGATGAGTGGCAGAGGTGGTGGGGGGAATGGGATCAGTGGCAAGGGTGATGGTTGGAGGGGGATGGGATGGGATGAGTGGTAGTGGAAGGGGGGACTGGATGGGATGAGTGGCAGCGGTGGGGGGCATTGGATGAAATGAGTGGCAGCGGTGGTGGGAGGATGGTATCCGTGGTGAGTGTGGTGGTTGGAGGGGTGGGATGGTATGAGTGGTGAGGAGGGGAATGGTGTCAGTGGCAAGGTTGGTGGTAGTGGGATGGGATCAGTGGCGGTGGTGTGGGGGGTATCAGGGTATCAGTGGCAGTAGTTGTGGTGGTGTGGTGGATCAGTGGCAGTAGTGGTGGTGGTAGTGTGGGGGGTATCAGTGGCAGTAGTGGTGGTGGTGTGGGGGGTATCAATGGCAGTAGTGATGGTGTGGGAAGTTGTATTGGCAGTAGTGGTGGTGGTGTGGGGGGTATCAGTGGCAGTAGTGGTGGTGTGCGGGGTATCAGTGGCAGGAGTCGTGGTGGTGGTGTGGGGGGTATCAGTGGCAGTAGTGGTGGTGGTGTGGGGGATATCAGTGGCAGTAGGGGTGGTGGTGGGTATCAGTGGCAGTAGTAGTGATGGTGGGGGGTATCAGTGGCAGTGGTGGTGGTGTGGGGGTATCAGTGGCAGTAGTGGTAGTGGGGTGGGGTATCAGTGGCAGTAGTGGTAGTGGTGTGGGGGTATAAGTGGCAGTAGTGGTGGTGGTGTGGGGGATATCAGTGGTAGTAGTGGTGGTGGTGTGGGGGATATCAGTGGCAGTAGTGGTGGTGGTGTGGGGGGTATCAGTGATAGTAGTGGAAGTAGTGGGGGGTATCAGTGGCAGTAGTGGTGGTGGTGAATGCGACTGGTGCGACTCTGGTAATTCCGCCACTGCCGCCAGACACAGTAGAGGTTACAGGTTCAGACCTGAGTCCTGACATGAGGGGTCTCCGCTCTACCTTCTAAATACTTTATTTTTTATTACTGAAATGTATAGTCTCCCAGGTGGACAGAAGCCGAGTGGAATCCTGCCAGGAATGATGGCAGGATTTTGCTATTTAAGTATCCAAGATATTTAAGAAGCCAAGGACTGACTAAGCCCAAAAGGCTCAACTGATAACCAAAATATCACTTTTGGGTGGATCAATCCTTTAATATAAAAAGCCATCTACACCAGCCTTTCTCAATATTTTTACCCCAGAGGAACCACTGAAATAATTTTTAGGTCTCAAGGAACCCCTGCAAATAATTGCTCTATCTACAGCTCACAGTACATTAGTGTGGTGGTCAATGGGACGAATTGGGTTGAACTGGATAGACTTGTGTCTTTTTTCAACCAGACTAACTATGTAACTATGTAAGATTGCTCCCTACATTGGTGGTCAAAGGGAAGATTGCTGATGTCAGTGCTTACTTATCTAAGAAGCAAAAATTGCTGATTGGTCAAGGAACCCCTAGCAAGCCCTGGAGGAACCCTAGGATTCCATAAGCCCTGGTTGAGAAAGGCTGGTCTACACATTTCCTTGCTTATATTGCTTCTCCCATGAGGCTGTTGTGGGCTGGACTGTGTTTCACTTTCAGTAATAATCATCTTAAACCCCATACACACTATCAGATTATCTGCTGAGTTTTTCCTTCAGATTTACCAAAACCATGTAGTAGAAGGGCCTGCTTGTTTGCATACACATTGAAACTCCTAAGGTTTGTCCTCATATTATATGGTTTTGGTAAATCTGAAGCAAAAACTCAGCAGATAATCTGATAGTGTGTATAGGGCTTTAGCCGGATACCAGCAGAATTTTTCTTTGGAATAAATAGAGACTTTTTTGTTAACGGATTAACTATGGCATAGCATCTGAAAAAATAAATAAGGCCACAAAAGGTGAACAAAGCCAGGAATTAAGTCGGGGAGATATTCACTTCTAATATATTTTGTGTGGCTATTTTTTTTTTCCTGTTGCAGCAAATTGGATCACTTTTAATAAGGTTTTTTTTCCTTCCTCTGGATTAGCAGTGAGCTTAAGGTTCTGAGGATGCAAGTTTGTAATTTATTTATTTGACTGTTGGTTGAACTTGATGGACATGTTATTTTATTCAACCTAACTATGTCATTATATAGCTTTTGAAATCTTTAAGAGACAAAAAGCCGGAGGGAGCTCAAACAGCCACACTCATTACTTAAAGTGAACCCATCTTGAGGGCTGCCATTGCTGACCTCCATCTAAAATGATAGCTACCTGGCTACTGCTCTGAGCCTTTGGCTCCAATACTTTTTGAGTCCTGCAGATCAGGAAAGACAGACTAATGTTAAGTCCTTATCTATGGATTTTCTTTACAGTACAACTATACACAACATGATGATGCAAAAGTCCAATTCATATTAGAATGGAACTATGCTTAGCTTCTCTCCAGTAATGTAATGTTTGTTATCTTATTTGCTGGCCCCGACATCCTTGCCTGGTCTTTCTCTAGGTTCAGGTTCTTCGGCCACCTTGATTGGCTGATGGCGTAACTCCCATGCACTCAACCCAACACTTGCTGAACTTGACTTGCAGATAGGCAGGTAAGAATTCTTTATTGGAGAAGAGACATAATAAGCCTCTTCTACAATGAAAAGCTTGGCAGTGTGTTTTTTTTTTTTTTTACATATTTTATGTAAAGTTCCTCTTTAAAGTGGTGATCCTGACAGTTAAATTGCTTTACTTTGGCAGGGTGACAACACCAAATGCCCTGGGGTGAATTCACTAAAGTGTATACAGTAAGTGTCATAAATTGAGTTGCAGTTCATTAAGCAAGCAAAACATGACTTAGTAGTTGGTGGAGAAACCCTTGGTGGTAAGCACAGAACTAAGCTCTTGTACACACGGTCGGAGATTCCGACAACCAAATCCGTCAGATTTTGTCCGACGGATTTTGTCCGAAACTGTTGCATACACACGATCGGACAAAGATGTTGGAAAATCCAACGTGATGACGTTATTTCGTTACGACGGGACTATGTTCACGCTAGTAGCCAATAGCTTTGGTGTAGGAATTTGAGAATTCTCTACACATGATCGGAGTATGTCCGATCGGAGCATTTTGTCGGAAAATTTTACCAACAAGTTGGAAAACTTGGTCAGTCCGATGTAGACCACACACAGTCGGAATATCCGACAAAACGGTCCGATCGGACACATTCCGTCGGAATCTCTGACCGTGTGTACAAGGGCTAAGACGTTTCTTGTAGTTGGTGACCAGGTTTTCACACATCTCAGGAGGGATTTTGGTCCACTCTTCTTTACAGATCTTCACTAAATCCTTAAGGTTTTTTGGCTGTCGCTTTTCATCTCAAAGTTTCAGCTCCCTCCAAAAATGTTCTATGGGATTACGGTCTGGAGACTGGCTAGGCCACTCCATAACCTTAATGAACTTCTTCTTGGGCCAATCCTTTGTTCCCTTGGCGGTATGTTTTGGGTCATACTGGAAGACCCATCCAGGACCCATGTTCAGTGTTCTGGCTGAGGGAAGAAAGTTCTCATCTAAGGTTTTGCAATACTTAGCATTTTTATTCCTCCAAACACAGCGGGGACAAGTTAATGCCAAAGAGTTCAATTTTGGTCTCATCTGACCACAGCACTTTCTCCTAATGAATGCTTCTCTGAATCATTTAGATGTTCATTGGCATACTTCAGATGGGCCTCTACATGTGCCTTCTTAAAGAGGGGACCTTGCGGGCGCTGTAGGATTTCAATCCATGGCGGTGTATTGTGTTACCAATGGTTTGTTTGGTGACTGTGGTCCCAACGGCCTTAGGATCATTCACAAGCTCCTCCCATGTACTTCTGGGCTGATCCCTCACTTTCCTCATGATCATCCTTACCCCATGAGGCCAAATCTTGCATGGAGCTCCAGACCAAGGGCGATTGATGGTTATTTTGTATTTCTTACATTTGCAAATAATCGCTCCAACAGTTGTCTCCTTCTCACCAAGCTTCTTGCTGATGGTCTTGTAGCCCATTCCAGCCTTGTGCAGGTCTACAATCTTGTCTCTGACATCACTTTTTGCAGCTCTTTGGTCTTTCCCTTGATGATACAGTTTAAGCCTAAGCTCACACTGCTGCAGGTTAGAAATCTTGCAAGTTCAGCTGAACTCGCAGGATTTCAAACCTGCACGTCAGTCGGAATTCAGGAGCGATTTCAGAGACATCTGTGCAGATCCCTGCACAATTGTCTATTCAGATCGCCCCCCCCAAAGTCGCCAAAAGTAGTACAGGAACTACTTTTGGGAAGCGATTTGGGTGGTACCATTGCCGGCAATAGTCGCCGATTTGGCATGTGATTTGACATGTCAAATCACATTGCCAAATCGGCCCAATGTGAACGTGGGCTTAACCCTCTAACATTCTGCTCCTCCGTTTGGTAGAGCACATTTTGAGTCATGCTAACTCATTGAAAAATGTGGACTTTAAAAGGTTAATGATAGAAAGAGATTCTGTGTTCAGGTGTCTTTTATACACATAACAAGTTGTCATTGGGATCACCTTCTTAAATTGACAGGACGAATCTGTGTACCACATGAGCACATACTGTAGCCAGTCTGCGGGAGCCAGAATTACTGTTGTTTGGTAGGGGATCAAATACTTATTTTACTCACTGGCCTGCAACTCAATTTATAACATCTGTATCATGTGTTTTTTTCTGCATTTTTGGTTGATATTCTGTGTCTGTAATTTAAAATACACCTATGGTAGACCCTTCATTTCTTTGTAAGTGGGCAAACTTACAAAATCTGCAGGGGATCAAATAATTATTTTCCCCACTGTGGGTAATCTAAAGCCGCGTACACACGGGCGGACTGTCTGGCCAACTTAGTCCGTCGAAACACATTTCAGCGGACAGTCCGCTCGTGTGTGGGCTTCAGCGGACTTTTTCAGCGTGCAGTCTGGCGGACTAAGTATTACGGAATTTCCGTAATACTGTCCGTCAGACTTTGGTTTCAGCGGACAATCCGCTCGTCAGTAGGCTAGTTCGACGGACTAAGTATGGCGCATGCTCAGAAAGGATTTACACGGCGAAAGGTTGCATTGCTGTGTATTGGACTTCCTATTTCTAGTTCCGTCGTACGTGCTGTACACGTCATTGCGCAAGCTTTCGACGGACTGTTTGTGCATCCGTGTGTGGTCAAGTCCGTTCTTTCGAAAGTAGGACGGACTGTCCGTCGGATTGTCTGACGGACTAAGTTGGCCAGACAGTCCGCCCGTGTGTACGCAGCTTAAGAAGCTGCTCTATGTGTAGAGATTGAAAACCTCAGTGGCCCCTGTGATTATGTTACCAGGGCCACAAAAGAGAAAGAAGAAAAATACATCAAACAATCAGTGACGTCGGGGGGGGGGGGGCTGGAGCCCCCGAATGGGTCCCCAAAAAGCCCTGGGTCTCAGGCATGTACCATTCCATTGTTAGCCTCGAGCACCGCCGAATGGGGACCGATCTGATCCCAAGCGCCACCGAGTGTGGCCAAGTGACATAGCACTTCCCGCCTTCTGGAGCCTGCAGTGCCTATGATGGACGTCTCACTGGTCCAATGCCAGGACCGCGGGACGTGTGACATCCATCATAGGCGCTGCAGGCTCCAGAAAGCGGGAATTACAATGCGGCCTCCCCGCCACATCACTGTGAGATCCCCGCTCCCCACTCGGCGCTCAGGCGAGCGCCTCTCCTCTCCTCCTCTGGCTGCCTGCTGTGCTGATGATGATGGACGCACCGCACACCGCGGCTGAGCTGAGCTGCTGCAGGACACATGAAGTCTGTCTCCTGGTCAGGTAGGTCGGTCGGTCAGTGTATGTATGTCAGGTAGGTAGGTCGGTCGGTGCATGTCAGGTAGGTCAATGTATGCATGTCACTACCGTCAGTGTATGTCAGGTAGGTAAGACATTGTAATGGTCAGTGTGTCAGGCAGGTGAGATTAGCGGTCAGTATTGATGGGCACTGGTAAGCCAGGCAGCAACCCCCAGCTACACACCCCCCCCCCCCCCATGCCGGTCTTGGACTTTGCCACCTAGCAACACCCCTCCAAACAATGCATCATAAGCTGGCCATACATCAAATTAAATTCTGTCCCTGCTGAACCGGCCAAGATTCGATCCATCTATGGGCAGGCTGACTGTACCTAAGTCAATCCATTAATCGACTTGGCCACAACCAGCCAAGTCAATCAACCAACCATTTTTAACCTTTAATTACTGCTGGCCTCTATAGCAGCCAGCAGTGATCATTGTGTTCCACTGGCCGGGAAGGCTTCCCGCGCCCCCTCCCCCACCCCAACCAACAAATCACAATAGCACTGACTGTGTTGATAGGGAAATCAAGCAAATGTCTTTCCCTCCACCCGTGGTGAAAGGAAGGGAAATCAAATCATCTATGGGCTTCTTTAAAGGGGAAGCTAGAGACCAACTATAATTAAATATCTGGTTTTGGTGGATTGATCCTTTAATCTTGGAAAGGGTCAAGCCAAAAGAGAGATTTCTGCAGCTACAGTCATTTAATTGAAGCTGACCAGGCTGATGACCTCTACATCGTCCCAGTGGGGAGGTCAACATAATAGCTGCTGATGATGTCACAGTGTACTCCATGCATGCATGTATTTTTCCAGTAGAAGGAATTCTCGTGGGCTTTGCAGGACTCTCACATAATAGCAAATCGACAAAAACAATAAACGAACAGAAAACACGCAAACGCTTTAATTAACTGGCAATAAATACCGTGCCTCCTTTTTATTGGTTTTGATGATACATAGGCTAAAGTAAAATCAGAAAACTATTAAGGCGTCAGCACGCTTAGTCACTACCACTCAAGGCAACAATAAATTTCCTACCAGCAAAAAAATTTAATAAAAGGCTGACAAAACCGCATATTAAGGCTGTAACATACTGCACGGGCGGCTGGACGGGGGGCTAATTGAAGCGTGATCCAGTCTAATAGCACCTGAGGCATCCCATCGTGCCCTTCTATGGCGGGAAGCCCCTGAATTTTCCAGACGCAGTGCGAAGACAATGCTTTCCGCCTGAGCAACATATGTGTTAGGATAGGAAGAAAAAAAAGAGGGGGAGGTTTTTCTGCCCAAGTGCTAGGCTGCTTCCATGGGGGGGGGACGTGTCATAACACAGGACTCTGGTTGAATTTGAAAATTACAAAAAAAAAAAATAGTTTTTGTACAAAGAAAGATTTAAACTAAATTCCAGGCCTTCCCAACAAACCCCAGTGATCACTATCATAGCTCCCAACTGCCACTGATTTCGAGGGGCTGTCCCTCTTTTTTTTAAAATAGTCCCTCTTCCCTCCTCAGTCCTATGCCCACATACTTTTGCTAATAGGAGTCCTTAATTTCAATCTCAGTAAGTTGGGAGGTATGCACCATATATATTTACAGTATCTCACAAAAGTCAGTACACCCCTCACATTTTTGTAAATATTTTCTTTTCATGTGACAACACTGAGAGCCGGTTCACATAGGGGCGACTCAGATCCGACTTCAGGTCGCCCCTAGTCGCCCCAGGACGGACAACATGTAAAAATCAATGTAAGTGAATGAGAGCCATCTTAATGCACACTACTGAAGTCGCTCCGACTTCAGAAAAGGTTCCTGTACTACTTCAATCCGACTTGTAAGCGACTGGTACCCATTGATTTCAATGGAGGTCGCCTCCAAGTCGGATCTCCGTCTGAAGAAATTACACTTTGCTACAATGTAAAGTAGTGAGTGTACAGCTTGTATAACAGTGTAAATTTGCTGTCCCCTCAAAATAACTCAACACACAGCCATTCATTTCTGTCTGGGATAATATTGAGGGTCTCAATTTCTTATGGCACCATAGAAGATGGTGTAGGGCAGTGTTTCTCAACTCCAGTCCTCAAGGTGCCCCAACAGGTCAATTTTTTCAGGATTTCCCCCAGATGAAACGGCTGTGGTAATTACTAAGGCAGTGAAACTGATCCATTCACCTGTGCAAAATAATGGAGGGCCTGAACACATGATCTGTTGAGGCGCCTTGAGGACTGCAGTTGAGAAACACTGGTCTAGGGTATGAAGCGGAACCACCTCCCTTTCGATGTGTATCCAGTCAGTCAATTCCCAGAGATAGTAGACTACTGAGATCTGGGCCAGTTGTGCTGCTTGGCAATACCAATATAGATTGGGGCGGCCCAGACCCCCCTCTTCTCTCGCTTGGAAAGCTTGTAATCCCCCCCCCCTTACCCCCAGATAAATTTAATAAGTTTGGTTTGGAACTGTCTTAGGTGAACCTTAACTAAGGGAATGGGAAGGGACCTAAAGTATAGTATGTGAGGGAGTAATGTTATTTTTATCCCATTGATTCTATATACCCAGCCAGGACAGAGATGCGACCACATGGATAGATCAGCCTCTAGTTTCTTAAATAGTGGGGGTATGATGTCAATCGCACAGCAGAATTGGTCTGGTCCCTGTCTCCCAGGGATGAATCCCACATGATCAAAATCGGCCTATAGTTGCTTACTTACAGTCATAGTAATCCGACCAGGTGGAGTCCATAATATAGGACTAAGATGCCAGTGGGATATTGGCAGAGGCTATGAATACGTGATCTATTCTGGCAAAAGTTATGTGGACTAGAGAAGTCTCACAATGTTGGGTTAATATCTCTCCAAACCTCCATCGAGCCGTGTTGAAAAATTATTTTAGCAATACGCAGGCTCTGTTTAGAAGGTCGGGTAAGGTGTCTGTGTTTGACCAGGGTCTGGATAAATCCTGCAAAATGGGCAATGTTTAAGTTTCCCCCAAATATAACTGTACCTCCCAGCATAGGAGCTAGGAGTAGTAGCATGGATTGGAAAGATAAAAATTGCCCTTTGTTGGCAGCGTAGTACGAAACAAAAGAGTATATCTCATCATCAAGAACCCCTTTAATCAAAATGTACCTGCCTTCCCGGTCTCTAAGTTCCGATTTGTGGGAGAATAGGATGGCGACCCCCTTGGTTTTGTCATCAGCATTGGCCATATAGAAGGTAGGGAATTTGGAATGAATAAAAGTAGGGCAATACCACTTCGGAAAATGTGTTTCTTGTGCAAGGGCCACGTCTATTTATAGAGTGTATAAATATTGTAAGACTTTTTACCTTTTGACCCTGGGGAGTTCAGACCTTGAACATTGTCCCTTAAAGGGTGACGTACTCGAAGGGTGTCAGCCATGGAGCAGAAGGGAGAACCAAACAATCAACATAGGGGGACTTACCACCGGGTCCCCACAGGTCTGACCAAGAATGAGCGAGGCGCTTGGCTCCACTGACACATCCCCTGAGGCTTTCCCTGAACTGCAAAATAACAGTTCAAAAGGCAAAGAGAGAGGAAACAGAAGACAAGATAGTCTCCTGTAGGGTGGTGGAGATGGGGTCCCCCGTCCTTACGTAGAAACCAATTTCAGTCCCTTCTGTGAGGAAAGGAGCAATCCTGACGAGAGAAGGGTAAATACCTGTTCTCCAAAACAGGAGGAGGGGCATGAGCACCACTCCAGCCATGAGGTGTACCCCAAAAAAATTGTGTAACTGTGGCATAAACCCAGCTTATGAAACAAGTGCCCCAATAGTATTGGATTCTGAGGTAAAATTATTTTACAGGAAGGTACATGAACCTCTGGATCATGAGTAGGTATGGGGAGGGAAGGGAAGGAGGTGGGGGGGGGGGGGGGAATTGGGCTGATGCTGGGTAAGAAAGGGTCTACATGAAGGGGGCAGAACCTAACAAAACTAGGACTTGGAACTCCAGATCGGGGGTCCCGTGAATCAAAATCTACGAGGGGTTATACCCCGAGTAAAACATTTGGAAGTCATAAAAAACAGGAAACTAAAACAAGGATGGGGGGGGGGGGTTCAAGGTGCAAAAACAAACCAGCTCGAACTAGGTGGCGAGAATAGAGGATCATTGGGAATGGAAACTGTCCCACCCCTCTATCTCGCCACAAGTAGCTTTAGTGCAAACTAGCCCAAATATAAGACAAGCCACAAAGTAGTTCCATAAAGGAGGAAACCACTTAAATCAGCCTCAGCTGAGGTGTACAGAGGTGAGAAAATCAAAGGGAGCCCATCTGAATGTGGGGTTAAGGGCCCTATAAGCCTGATCCAGCTCCAATCTGTGCTGTGGGATATCTTAGATCATTTTTCCTTAATGAAGGCACGGATAGTATTGGGTATATCTTTATAGTATTTTGGGAGCCCCCGGACCCTGGAGTTGTATCTCCTATTTCTGGTCTCAAGGTCGTCAATTTTAGCCATTGCTGTCTCTAGTTGATCTTGCAGGACTTGGATGCAATCTGTATTTTGGTTTGTTCTAGAAATTGTGGAATCTAGTTTATTTTCCATGACTTCTAGACATGTGCAATTTGTTTCGTTGCCAGTTTTTTAACGAATGTCAACAAATTCATAATTTCAGACATTTACGAATTAACGAAAACCCGTTTAAAGAGTTAGTCCGAAAATTCGAAAAAATTCCAAATTTATGAATTTTCGGAATTCATAAATTCGAAATTTGGAAAATTCAGAAATCCGAAAATCTGAAATCCGGAAATTCCAAACTAACTATTAAATTATAGGTATTGGAATTTCCTTTCAAATTTGGCTGTTAGTGAACGTAAACAAATACAAATTTCCCCTAAGTTAAGAATTTTCGGAAATAATGAATGCTATATTGAAAGAAAATTTGAATATTTATTAGGTCTGTGAAAATTAAAGATTAATTCCTCGATTAATCGTACATTTTTTTGATCGATCACATTTTTTTTGATCGAGCAAATATTTTTTGATCAATCAAATTTTTTTTGACCGGTACTCACCTCTCCGCCGACTTCCCGGGTCTTCAGGTAGTTCCGCTGGAGATCCGGTGACGTCACCGGACTCCTCCCCCCTTCCCCAAGTGCCTCCGTCTGCTAACGAAGGGAAGGGGGGAGGAGTCCGGTGACGCTGAAGTTTTTGATTGAACGTAACGTGTATGGGGGGAGGAGCTGCGCATGACGCCACCCGCTGCTGCCCTATGGAACTAACACGATTGTCGGCTTTACATGCTGTGTTTTATCATCTTTTTGTGAGTAGTTTGTGTTTGAACACAAAAATTAAATCTTATACTTAAGCGGTGAGCACTTTGATCTTTTCTTTCTACCCATGACCTGAGATTGTGAGAGAAGTTTATGGTCCGTGTTAACCCTTTTGATACCCTCATGCATGACCACCTGTTTGCACAAGAGTCCATGCCATAAGGTGAGAGTGATTAGTTAGACCGGGGGTGGAGGGATTGTCACGCTACTGCGAAAAAAAAAAAAATACTTACGTCAGTGCTACAGTTTGAATTTAAAACGTTTAAAAGTCATGGATTGTGGAAACTAACTGTCAGGTGATTGTATATAGTGTATACCACATTTACCACAGACTAATGCAGAGATGCACTGCAAAGAGATCAGCTAAAAGTAGTTGTATCTGTATGTGTGTTATAATTAATCGAAATTAGTTGATTAATCGATTAAAAAAAAAATCGATTAATCGAACACGTAATTTTTAATCAGTAACAGCCCTAATATTTATATTTTCATAGTTGTTTGTTAGTTATTTTGAATTTCGGATTTTTGAATTTCCGGATTTCAAATTTTTAGATTTTACACATTTTTGATTTCGAATGACCTGGAAAAAAGACAAAACAAATGAAACGAAAACGAACAAATGTTTTGGCAGTGCACAGGTCTAGTATGTATACAGTTATGTTTATGGTAATAAATTGGTTATATAGTGTCTTTTTGCATTAATATTCATTAAAGTGTAGTTTAAAAAAAACATTTTTAAAAACCCCTACGCAAATATCGTGTGACATAAAAAAATTGCAAAAACCCACATTTTTTTTCTCTGGGGCATCTGCAATAAATAAATAAATAAATAAATGTGTATATGTTCTAGCAAAAAATAATGACTTTTACTTGCCAGAAGGCTTGGTCTTCCAGTGGATACACAACATTCGAATCCTGATGAAGGTGGGTGTTTAGAACCTGAAAGTTCTCAATCATTTGATGTACTATTAAAGTTTCCTTTGGACTAATTTGTGGTGTGGAGTTTTTTTAAGCTTTCTTTTTCAGTAAAACAACAGCAAAAAAAGCCATCTAAGAAGTGACTTCTGATCATTTTGGAGAAATTCAATTTAACTTCTTTTTATGTTTCAGGGACAGAAGGTGAGGGGAAATCTCACTGACAGGAGACAGACAGCAGATGCTGTACTACTCATGCAAATTTCATATAAATTCAGTTTACTAATTGTGTTATTTGAGTTACAAGAATATATTTTATATATATATATATATATATATATATATATATATATATATATATATATATATATATATATATATATATATATATATATATACACATATATATATATATATATATATATACACATATATATATAGTGTCATAGCCCTGATGAAGGGGGTGTTTATACCCTGAAACATGTTGGAATACATTTTTATTTATGTGATAAATGAATAAAGTTTCCATGAATTCATTTGTGGCTTGGATTTCTTCATGCTACCCTTTTCTTTAAGCAAAAATTTTCAGATGATAGCTGTATATGAGGTGACTTCCCCTCACTTTGGAAAGATTTCATTTAACTTTCCTTTAATCTTTTAGGAACTGAAGGTGAGGGTAATGGAGGATAGACCGCACTATACCGTTTCATAGAAATTTGAGTTCTTACAAGAATATATACAACATCCAGGCCCCGATGAAGGGAGGTGTTTAGACTCACGTTGGGGTGTATTTTTGTTTTTTTTTAATTATTTGAAATAAATTATTATTTCCTTGGATTCATTTGTGGTTTGGAGCTCTTTTTCTCTTTCAAAGAAAAAAAAAAAACCAACGGTGCTTTGCCCGCACTGCAAAGGCTTATTGCTCCTTTTTTGTGTAGGGGATTGGAGAACGGAGATATACTTACCTAATCCTCTCGCGCAAGACCGATGTATCCCCAGCGGTGGACTGTTCCTGATGTCATCACGCCCATAATCATGCTCTGGACATGAGAACGTCAGGAACAGTCCACTACCTGGATCGTGGGGGAGCACCGTTTGCCAGTGGAAACGAGGATCGAGTGAGTATGCCTGAGCAGTTAATCTTTGCAGTGCACAGCTCCGCTGAAAGGGAAAACTTTATTTTTTTAGCTTGGAGTTGGGCTTTAAGGCCCCAATAACAGGTTATTTTTATTTTTTTGGGGGTGATTTTTATTCATTTTTGCGTACTTGCCCCCCAGGTGAATTCCAGCACTTTTCTCCTACATGAAAAAAAATCATAATTTTTTATATATATATATATATATATATATATATATATATATATATATATATATATATATATATATATATTTATTAATTTTATTTTTTTAGCAGAGACGCTGGGGAATAAAATAGTGGTCATTGCAACTTTTTTGTCACAAGGTATTTGTGCAGCAATTTTTTAAACGCGATTTTGTGTTGGAAAAAAAATACCTTCATGAATAAAAAAAAACCAAAACAGTTAGCAGCTGCAGGCATCATTCAGATATCCCCACTGAAAGCCCAGGACATCTTTTGGCTGTCGTCAAGAGGTTAATGGACTGCGATTTACATGCGTTTCTGTATTTCATGCATAGGACAGCCCATTTTAGTGAACTGCCCTATGCGCGTTTGTCATGCAAAAGAAGGTCATGAAACTTTTTGGGTTGACAAGCTTTGCGTGATTTTTTTTCACGTGTGTTCTGCGACAATTGCATTGCTTTACAATCGCTGCAAAACATTTTTGGGGTGATTTCCATGTGTCACTCATAGGGAAGCCCCTTCACTTTAATAGACTGCCCTATGCACATTTGTCAAGCAAAAGAAGCACATGCACCTTTTTGGGCGATTTTGCATGGACTTCGCATGATTTTTTTTCACACATGGTTTGTCACAATTACCTTGTTTCTGCATGTCACGCATAGGACAGTCCATTCTCTTTAATGAACTGACCTATGCGCGTTTGTCACGCAAAAGAAGTTCATGCACTTTTTTGAGCGACAAGCTCTACGTGATTTTCGCCACTGCCTTTGGGTGCCCTTCATTCTTTATGGCACCCCAAACACACGTCATGCATTTTGCCCTGATTTTAGTGCAATTTGGAATCGTGGGCGGAATTGCACCAAACCTGCTAAATTCAGGGTGAATTGCGCAACGCGCGTTTGCGTGCCATTCTTTCTTTATGACACCCCAAAACGTAGTGCCAAAAATGACGTGAAGCTCCTCACCCCAAAAAAGGTGCAAGAACTTCTTCCAAATTCTAAATCACTAGAGGTGAAGAATAGAAAAATCTAGATGCTGGCAAATTTTACGTGAACACGGCTAAGAGTAAAAGTGCGGTAAATATTACGGCCCACAATTAGCGACAAAAAAAGTGCCAATTTATGAATGAATCAGTCACTCGTCTTATAAATACCCTTTAACCACTTCCTGCCCGCTGCCATATAACAACCTTGAGTTTGAGCGGGTATATCTGAATGATGGGTGCAGCTACAGGCATCATTCAGATATCGGCCTTTTCAGCCGGCGATTCCCTACACCATAAGAATGATGATAGCGGCTGTTCCGCTGCTTGATCGTTCTTACGAGCGGTGAGAGGGGATGCCCCCCCTCCCGCCACCCTCCGGTGCTTCTACCGACTCGCCGCTTCCATCGGTGAGTTGGAGATGGGATCCGCCATCCCCGGATGTTTACCATAGAGTCTCTATGATTGTTCGGAGACCAGGCGCGATGTTATGACATCACACTCGGCCTCTGCATTCAAACAAACGGCACCGCCTCAGCTGGGAAGCCAAGATCATTTTATTTTTTTTACTTCAGGCTTCACAGGCTAGAGGTGAGATGTGGGGTCTTATTGATCCCATATCTCACTGTAAAGAGGACCTGTCATGCCATATTCCTATTACAAGGGATGTTTACATTTCTTGTAATAGGAATAAAAGTGATCAAAAATTTTTTTTTTTTTAAAGTGTCAAACAAAAAAAAGAAAAAAGAAAAATTAACAATAAAAAAAAAAAAATTTAAAGCGCCCCTGTCCCCGTGTGCTTGCACGCAGAAGCGAACGCATGCGTAATGTCCCGCCCACATATGAAAACGGTGTTCAAACCACACATGTGAGATATTGCCGCAAAAGTTAGAGCGAGAGCAATAATTCTAGCCCTAGACTTCCTCTGTAACTCAAAACATGTAACCAGTAAAACATTTTTAAAATGTGGCCTATGGGTTTGTTTAAGTACCGAAGTTTGGCGCCATTTCACAAGCGCGTGCAATGTAGAAGCGTGACGTGTTAGGTATCTAATTACTCGGCGTAACTTCATCTTTCACATTATGCAAAATAATTGGGCTAACTTTACTGTGTTTTTTTTTAAAGCACAAAACAGTTTTTTTTTTTTAAACACGTTCGAAAAATTGCTGTGCAAAGACCGTGCTATATAAAAACGACAGCCATTGTATTCTCTAGGGTCTTTTCTAAAAAATATATATGTTTGGGGGTTCTATGTCATTTTTTAGCAAAAAAAAAAAAATGATGATTTTTACACATAGGAGAGAAAAGTCAGAATTGGCCTGGGTGGCAAATTGTTAATATACCCAAAAGTAGCAGAGGTCCGCAGCCAAAGAAACTGGCAATGAGTGAAGATTGCTTAATGAAGCAAAGAATATTAATATGCAGTAAGCTGATGCTGCCAATCACACTTCATCATTTGTCATGGGTTTGGAGCAGTAGGATGATAGATGACCATTGATTGGATGGTGTGGATTACTGCACTTTACTTTATTAAAAGAGGATATGATTATAACAATGTCTGTAACCCTTCCCAGTGAAATAGAAAACCAGAAAAGCGGGTCTGTGCTGGAGAAGTGTCAAATAGAGAGGAGCAGAGGACAATGGATTAGTCATCAGTATTGCCTGTTATCTTTTCCCATTTCTCACTTTCCAGGGTCAGTAGAGGAAAATCCTTACATGGAGAAACAGAATAAAATTACACAGAAGCAGGGAGATGCCTATATTGCAGCTCCTCAGGAACAGCTTCCTCTCCAGCAAGGAGCACAGCGAGCAGCACATCACCAAATCTTACACTAAATCTGGCAGTCAGTGCCTTAGATGATCTCATGCTGTAGATATACAGCTATAGGGCTACAGAACACAGGGTGTACACTGCTATTTTTCAGAAGGAATTCTAAGGAATTCTAGGTACTGCTCTTCGGGACAATTATCATTTGTAGATATTCCCTGTAAGGTAGCTGATCTTCACTTTCTGAGGTCAAGTCTATTGTGTATTTGTGCAGATTTAAGATTGCCCTATACGTCTTGGATTCTAGCTGATTCATGCTGAATTGGCCCATGCTTACTTAAGCCATGGACAGTGGCGGCTGATAGAAACCTTTTTGGGGGGGGGGGGCGGCAAACAGTATGCCAACCCCCCCCCAGTTGGTCGGTGCCACTTGCCCCATTACCAGTGGCTTCCCCTGCTCGGCGGCGGTGGCCTCCCGTTCTCCTGCTCTCTCCTGCTCTCCTTGGGTCATCACGGCTACCTCGGCTTCCGTTTCCTCCCTCCTCGGCGGCCAATCGGAAAATGAGTCTCACATCCGCTTCTGATTAGCCTAATTGAGGATCAGTGTTTCAATAGCAAATATTCTTTCGCTGTTGTAACACACCTGGGTGGGCTCTGGTCACATTTTCTGAGCCCTGAGCCCACCCTATTTTGAAGCCTATTAGAGTCTCTGTCTCTAACCAGGTGCTTAAAAAATAAACCCCAGCCGATCTCTAATTCATTTGGTGACCTGAAAGGGACACATGAATAGGGGGTGGCCGCGGCAACCATGGATAGATTCATGCTATGCATAAATCTATCCATTGCATATATGAGGGTGGTCTGGAGAGAGCCACCCGGGCGCCCCTAGCCATGGGTGGTCCTGACAGCACATGACTAAAGAACCAAAGGTAAAGTGTCAGCTTTACAGTGACTGCAACCAATCAGATACAGTCACTGTTTGGGTATTTTGACAGCCATGGGTGCTGCGGCTGTCTAATGCAATAGCAGGCAGTGGGAGATCTCTCCATCAATGCTGTTTAGCCTTAAGCTGACCATAGACAGGTAATTTATTTTTCATTTGGCCAGGTACCAAAAAAAAAATAGGTTGTGGATTGAGGAATTGCAACCACCTACCTGCATCCCCGCCCACCGGGACACTGTATTGTGACAGCAGGACCGCCACTGTCAGAATATACTGATCAGCAGCTGCAGCCGCTGATCGACCAACATTTTTCACTATGTCCCTTCCATAAGAATCGATCCTTTGATTTCCCCAACCCCGTTGAACAGCATGGATGGAGAAATTGTATTCTGACACCTGTGGCTATCAGAGGAACCAATCAGTGGCTGTAGCTGATTGGCTGCAGTCGCTGTTTGGCTGCCAATTGTCTGTAAGGGTTCAAAATAAGCTCATTGCGAACTTATTATTGATTTTTACAACAGACTCTTGGGTTAATGCTGAGGCTGACATCACAGGTCCTCTTCACTCATCTTCATCCCCTGTTTGGCGGCCTCAGTGCGGGAGCTTCCTGTAATAAAGACCGGTCTCTCTTTGTGCAGTGTGCTGGTCTTGTCTCCGCCTATTCCTGTCATTTTCTGCAGGCAGCCTGTGGTGGGTGGAGCCTGTTGGGCCCCTCCCATGGCTCTGCTCTCTCTCCTTGTGCAGGGTGCTGGTCTTGTCTCCACCCCTTCCTGTCGTTTTCTGCAGGCAGCCTTAGGGTTGCCACTTTTTCTTTAAGCCAAACCCGAACACTTTAGCGACGCACGGTAAAAAATTTAGCTTTTAGCATACACTATAGGATTGTAAAAGACCTGGGACACCTTTGGGCATTCCAAAGAGAATAGTAATGCTGGGCACATAGTGCCCCCTCACCCTCCTGTGAAGCCCCGTTCCGAGCCACATTCCTGTCTTAATAATGTATCTGGGTTTCAGGTGGACTGAAACCCGGACACATGATTAAGAAACCCAGACTGTCCGGGTGACTCCCGGATGGGTGGCAACCCTAGGCAGCCAGTAGTGGGTGGAGCCTGCTGGGCCCCTCCCACGGCTCTCCTTTCTGCACAGGCTATGTGATGATGTCACCGCTATTTTTACAAAGTGGCATCTGGCTTTGTAAAGGCATTTGTTGCACACAGAGTAGCTTTATATCATTTGTGACTATTGAGTGAAATAATTCAATGAATATTTTTGGTACCCGGTGTTCAGCTCTAAGTTTTTCCAAAGCTGCTATTTTGGTGGAAGCCGGTAAACAGACTCAATAACCCATCTCTCGGGGGAATCCAGGAAGAGACCACCCCCCCCCCCCCCACACCTGAATTCCAAGCTCTGCTGACTGATCTACCTTTACCACTCTGCCTATGGAGTCTCACTTCTCATGTTGCAACCCCTGTGTCCTCCTTAGATTTCAGGTGAGCCTAACTTAGATTGAAAAATTCATTGAGTACATGATTTATTTCTGCAAAAAAAATAAAAATAAATTCCAGAGCGGATAATTTTGCGACCATCGGTCGCCTCTCTCAGATAAGGCAGATATAACCCAGACGACTGACAGCCCGGCAATAAGCCTTGAAGAGCACCAATATAGAGAAGGGTTTAGGCTCGGCAGTTATCATTGATGAGGAAGAGAATAGACGGTTGCTATGGTTACTCGGCAAA
The DNA here is from genome assembly GCF_037356315.1 of Lithobates pipiens. NCBI lineage: Eukaryota > Metazoa > Chordata > Amphibia > Anura > Ranidae > Lithobates > Lithobates pipiens. Next base: position 24,817,923 of record NW_027507789.1, read on the forward strand.
GCCTGAGCCTCTTTCTAAGCTGCAATATTAATAAGCTGCTGAAGCTGACGGCGGTGTTAAAAGTTAACGAGTTGTGTGAATGAACTTCCCTTCTCCGAGCCGTGCAGGCTTAAAGGGTCGGTCCACCCAAAATCGATGTTCCGGTTGTATGTGGTGGCTGTTTTTGAGGGGGGGGGGGGCATAATGCCAGGGTGGAATTACCAACAGGCTGGTCATATCATTCTGGAAAAATATCCTCGGCTCTGCCCCCTCCCATGATCCCCCTGTGTCCCATAGGAGGATTCCCAGTGCAGGCTGCGCTACCTGTATTTGGAAATAGCCTGTAGAGCAGCCTTTCTCAACCTCTTCAACACAGAGGAACCCTTGAAATAGTTCTCCGGTCTTGGGGAACCCCTGCTAAATTTTTGAAATCTACAACTCATGATACATTAGTGTGATGGTCAGTGGGAAGAATGATCCTCACACTTGTGGTCATTGGGAAGAATAACCTCCTTACAGATAGCTAAAAAGATCAATGGTGTCAGTGGGAACTTATCTGAGAAGCAGAAATTGCCCAATGCTGAAGGAACCCCTAGCAACCTTTGGAGGAACCCTAGGGTTCCACGGAACCTTGTTGAGAATCACTGCTGTAGAGGGTGTTATCTTATAAAGATAGACATTATAATTACAATACAGTTCGAAAGAGAATGAATAGGCAGGTCCTGCTCATGGAGCTTACAATCTAAAGCGGGTCTCAATCTGGTGGCCCTGCGGCTGTTGAGAAACTACAAGTCCCATGATGCATTGCAAGGCTGACAGTTATGCCGCGTACACGCGACATGCGGTTTTTCCGTCAGAATAAACTCTGGTGGTTTTTCCGATGCAGTTTCCACTGAGTTTCGCTGAAACGGTCTTGCCTACACGCGATCACACCAAAGTCTGATCGTTTAGAACGCGGTGACGTACAATGCGTACGACGGGACTAGAAAAAGGAAGTTCAATAGCCAGTAGCCAATAGCTGCCCTTTGCTTTTTTTTTTTTTTTTTGTGGTCCCTCGGAACAGCACACAGACGAACGGTTTTCTCGATAGAAATTGATTCCGCCGGAAAGATTTAAAACATGTTCTATTTCTAGATCCGTCAGAATTTTCGGGAAAAAAAAAAGTCAGCTGAAGCCCACACACGATCAGAAATATCCGAGAAAATTATTCCATCTGACTTATTACAAGCATGACTCCCACAGGCAGAGGTATGATGGGACTTGTAGTTTCGCAACAGCTGGAGGGCTACCAGATTGAGACCCCTGGCCTAAAGGGACGGGGAGGTGCTACAAAAAGTAATAACTGCAGAGGATGATCTGGTGGAGAAGGGGTAGGCTTCTCTTAATAAATTTGTTTTCAAGGATAACCTAAGGGCGGACAGGGTAGGAGTTAACTGGACATACTGGGGAAGGGAGTTCCAGAGGATGGGAGAGGTTCTGGAGAAGTCCTGGAGTCAGGGCTGTGACAAGGGGTGGGCAGGAGGGACAGCTGCCCTTGGCGCAGTGGTATGGGAGGCACACACTGCAGGCTCTAGATTAGGGGTTTCTAAACTTTCTAAGCAAAGTGCTAGTTTATTGTGCTTCAGATTTTAGGGGGGCCAATGGGAGTAGAAAATGTCCCAGCATCAGTGTCCCATCTTTGGTATTAGGGGAATTATTAGTGCTCCATCGTTGGTGTCAGTGAGAAGACTAGTACCCCATTGTTGATGTCGGTACAGAAATGATTGCCCTATTGTTGGTGTCAGTGGGAGGAATAGTGCCTCATATCAGTGGGAGGAATAGTGGCCAAAGGGTCACATAAAGGCAAGCAAGGGGTCACGTTTGGACTCCGGGCTACAGTTTGGAGACCACTGCTTTAGATAAGTGGCTGGCAACCAGTGGGCTGTCAAAGTGTGCCCCACTATGCCCACTCTCGACCTTATCTGGCACAAAACACACCGTGCATGGGCAATTACCTTCTAGCTGTGAGAAAACAGATGATTGGCCACACATGCGGCACGTGGCAACCATGTGCAGCGGAAGAAAGGGGGCAGAGAATGGGCGCAGGGCAGTACATCCATTCTACATCATTCATTAGCTGAGGAGGAGGAGACCACAGTTCCACATTCTTGCCCTGGGTGCTGGACAAACCTGTCCTGGTACTGCCTTGAGGCAAACAATAAAAGCAGGAAAAATGTACAAATGGAAGGAGCGCCAGACTAAAGGATATAAGAGTCCAAATTAATTTATGTGTTTGTACAAAAAAATCAACTAACGCGTTTTGGGAGTCCAAAAAAAACAACTCCCCCTTCATCAAGGCTTCAGTAAAAAACTGGACTCAAAATAGAACTTTTCTGTGTGAATCTGTGCAGGGAAGCTAATTGCTGGACCAGGAGAGGTACTAGTCAGGAGTATCATGAGCAATCAAGATCCTCTAGCACTGCCATGTTTGTAAGTATGGCACCTGCACATATGTGCCAAAGGGCTCTGCCTGGCCATTCGGTCCTGGTAGAACCCTGTGGCACATCTATACATGCACAGGGGAGGATTGGGACGTCCATATTTGTGCATTCTGGGTAGGTCATGTGTAGGAGCCCCGTGCATGTGCAGATGTGGCTCTACTGGGGCTTGAAGCACATTTGGGTAGGTGGTAAACATCATTCTCCCCTGGGCAGCATATAAAGTAAAAAAATAATTGTAGTAGAGCCTAGAAACAGCACACCCCCATGGCTCCTTTAGATGGGACATAGTCTAGGAGCAGCACATCCCTGGTGTTCCCTTAGATGTGACAGAGCCTAGCTAAATAATAATAATCATCATCATCATCATAATAACATACAAATGTGAGAAAGGGAGGTGGGGAGGAGCAGGGACTCCTGAAAAGCGATCCACCACAGATCGCTTTTCAAAGGGTGTCAAGGGCTGTCGCATGTGAGAGCCCCTTAATAACCCTTCATACCTTTAATGTTGTATTTATTTGATAGGCTAAATATTACAAAATAATGTATTTTTGTTCTTTTTATTTACCGCTTACTGAACAAGTAATGCATATGTGCGGCGGTAAAGAGGTTGAGCTTTAACTCCCATACCCAGCACATATGCATTAATGGATGGCTAAGGTTTCTGTGACAGGTGCACGTTGACTGCTCACTCCTGGCACCATCATAGACAGCTCTTTGCCTCTAGTAATGTGACAGCCAATTACAATGATCACATGATAGAGCAGTCTTCTTCAGGGGGAGAGGCGGTCGATCTGAAATGAGAATACACAAACCAAAGAAAATACTTTATGGCTATGAAGCATTAATTAGCCATGCACGATTTTCGTTGATATGTGTAGTTTCATTTCAGATCAACCTACTCTCCCTGAAAAAGACTTCAAAGTCGAAACCTGTTGGGATTCATATGCCCTGAAAAAGACTTCAAAGTCAAAACATGTTAGAAGTCATATGTGTAATTATGTAAAAATTTGACTGTTGTTATCCTGTAACATATGCATGCAGGTTGGTTTTGATCCAATAATATACATCTGGCCTGTTACAGCCACAAAGTATTATCCGCTAAAATTGTTTTTATGTTTTTTTTATTGAGGTTTCAATAAAATGATTGACTTTAATACTTATGATTTTGGTGGCAAAAAACATCCCAGTCCAAGTTTTTGCAAATTCTCTTGAATAATTATTAGGGATGTGGCACTCCGATATTCATCAGGCTTCATTTATATATGTCCTGGAGTTCATTGTCACTAGTAGGAATGGACCAAAATTTAACAGTTGTCACCAGGACGAGAGGGGAGGGTCAATCTTCCAATGGGGACACCCTGTTCTGTTGACAACTGTCAAAGTGTCAGGAGCATGTAGCACTCCTGCCCCATCACAGCTGTTGCTCTCCTTCCAGCATCCTGGTTATGGTTGTGATACATTCTCCCTGTCTGTCCACCTGCAAGGTGATTGATGTGGCCAGTCTGTGGGTGGAGACCAAACCTGATTTAAGCCAGCCAAGCCTGCAATCGCATGCTTGTGATATTGCGTTTGTAACACATGCTCCAAGCTCTCTGCCTGCCCTGCCTGCTAGTTTGGATTCCTTCGGATCGAATATTGACTATTCTCTGAACTCTGCCTGCCTTTTGAATACGGATTTGACCTATTGACTATTCTAAATGTTGTCTGCCTTGTACCAGGACTATCATTGAACCACTCTGCCTGCCTGCCAACCGCAAGTACTTGTTTGCTTTGCTCAGTTTGCGCATGCCCCAGCATGGCAGCCAGGCACTATAGCATTGTGTATAAGTCCTGGGGGCAACCAAGTAGCGGTAGACCTGCTTGCTTTATGGGAAAGGGGGCTGCTATAGGTGAAGAACACAGAAGCAAGCTATAGTGTCTGACTACCTGCGTTAGGGGTTGGCGTGACACAAAGACCCCTTTTACACTGAGGTACTTTACAGGCGCCATAGCGATAAAAATAGCGTCAGCAAAGCACCTGTAAAGCGCCTCTTCTCACACTTCAAGAGGAAGTAAACCCTGATGAGTTTACTTCCTCTTTGTCTCCCTGCAAAGGTAAAGCATAATGGGCTACTATGCATCGCATAGTAGCCCATTATGTGTCACTTACCTGACACAGGAGCCAGCGATGTCACCGCTGTCCCCTGTAGTCCGGAGCGTCCATCTTCTTCCGGGTATCGCTGCTCCGGCCATTCACAGCGCCGGAGCAGCGATGACGTCACTCGCACTCATGCGCACGGGAGCCGCCACTAACGGCATATCGCCGTTAGCAGCGGCTTGCATGTAAAGGCAGGTGTCCCAATACTTTTGACAATATAGTGTCCACTTCAACTAGTCAGACTAAATACGAAGGTCCGCTTTAAGGAAGCATGACTGCGTGAAACTTATGGAACATTTGTAAGCGGTGTATGACACGGGGCGCTGGTTGTGTTCAATCAGCTACGGGATTTAGTTTGAACAATGTTCTAATGAGTTTTAGCATGGCAGGTCCTCTTCTCTTCCCATTCTCCCCCTCAACCCATATCTCATCCCCGCACAGTGACAAATGATCCCAATCATCTAGACTCTGAAAATATAATTTGCCTGGCAATTAATGTCAGTGCTCCCAGTGTTGGACACTTGTGTTAGGAGGGAGGGCTGGAGAGCTGGCTGCGGGCTCTTGTAATGAACCCATCTTTTCTTAATGGGAAGCTTTATTTCAAAATAATTGATGGTGTCCTAGCCCGGCGACATTAGAGGAGAATCAGGAGCGAATGTTAGAGACGAGTGCCAGCGTATGGAAAGGTTACACCGGGGGCACACCGGCTCCACCTGGGGTTATCACCTGTGCCGTGTTGTTGGCTCCTGAATTTCCTTTGCTTTACCCCCTTTTACTAGTACCTTAAAGCTAAACTCTGGGTACAAAAGCTTTCATTTCAATTTATTGCTCAATAGCCGCAAAGGAAATAAAATCAATTTTGTGTGGAAAAAAATGCTTTTACAAACCTAGATATTAATTTGTAAAAGTAGGAGCAGAGGCGTAGCTTGAAACTTGTGGGCCCCCGATGCAAAAGTTGTCATAGGGCCCCCCACTACTACCCGCCCCTTCCACTGTGCGCCAAGATACTCCAGTTAGTCGCCAAGATACTCCAGTTAGTCACCAAAATACTCCAAGTGGCTAAAAAGTTATTTCGGAGATTTATGTACATATTGAGAGGATAATTCAAAAAATTTTGTAGAAACCATCCTAGTAATCACATGACCTTGCCACCTTTCCCCCATCCTAGTAATCACACAACCTTGCCACCCTTCCCCCATCCTAGTAATCACATGACCTTGCCCCCCTTCCCCCATCCTAGTAATGACATGACTTTGCCACCCCATCCTAGTAATGACATGACCAATGATTGGTTGCAAGGGGTTAGTGCACATCATTACTGCTCACTGATTGGTTGCTAGAGGTTACTACATATCCTTTCTGTTCAATGATTGGTTGCAAGAGGTTAGTGCACATCATTACTGCTCACTGATTGGTTGCTAAAGGTTATAGCACATCACCTTCTCACTGCCTGCACACCAGGGACTGGGGAGGTGAGGGAGCCCATCAATAGACAGAAAACTCCTAGGAATCCTAGAACTCCTGGGATCAGTAATAATGCTGGGGGGTTGATGGTATCAGTGACAATGGTGAGGTGATTGGATTAGTTGGAAGGCAGTACACTGTGGCAAATATCTGAATCTTGTAGAGCAAAGCTGGAAATCTTTGGCAAATATATAGTGGGGGGATGCTACACTGACCTCCAATGTAATGGGGAATTTACAATTACCACCAATGTGAGGGGGGATTTACACTGGCCACCATTGTGAGTTTTGCACCGACCTCCATGTATTGGGGGATTTTTCACCATCCACCAATATAAAGAGGGATTCCTACACTGACACCAATGTAATAAGAGCATTTACACCAACCATCAGTGTAAGGGGGAATATACAATGACCTCCACGTAAGGGGGAATTTACACTGACAACCATTGTCAAGGAGATTTGTACTGATGTGTACCAATGTAAGGTGACACTTCTACAACGACCACCAATGTTAGGGGGGACTTACACTGACCACCAATGTAAAGGGGAATTTACACTGACCACCAATGTAAGGGCAATTCTGCACTTACCACCAATGTAAAGGGAAATGTACACTGATCACCAATGTAATGAGGTATTTTACATCAACAGCCAATAAAGGGGGATTTACACTCACCACCAATTTAAAGCGGGCTTCTACATGGACAACCAGTGTAAGGGAGGATTAAACCACAAATGCAAGTTTGGATTTTTTAAAGAGGAGTTTCTTCACTGGCCACCAATGTAATGGGGATTTACAATGACCACCAATGTAATGGGGATTTACACTGACCACCAATGTAAGGGGGACTTACACTGACTACCAATGTAAGGGGGATTTACACTGACCACCAATGTAAGGGGGATTTACACTGACCACTAATGTAATGAGGACCTTCACACTGGCCATTAGTGTGAATGAAAGGATTGTACACCAAGCCCCAATGTAATGAGAAGATTTACACTGACCACCAATGTAACCGAGACATTTAGGCATGCAAAATCTCTTTCCTAACACCACAGAAACATGCTGCCCTTTAGCAGATACACAGCAGTGCCATCAATTGCTGAGATGTGTGTATTCACATGCACTAAAATTCACGGTGCTGTGACACCATGTTATTTTAAAAAAGGGTTCCACCTCCAATTTGCTTACCTTTGTTGATGTTAGGCTTAATGAACACAGTTTTAGGCAGGATTTTTTAGCATGCCCCTTTATCTCTCTAGTGGGCAGCATTCAGCAGAAGTGATGGCGGATATGACCCGGGGGGGGGGGGCATGATATACATATGAATGCCACCTCTAATTACATATAAATGGCGCTAGTCCGCAGCTATTTACATATCAATGCCGGTTATTTACACGTAAACACATGGTCTGCAGGTGAGTCATCAGTACATGGCAATAGGGCAGAGTCGGGCAGCATTAGTAACAGAACAGAATCAGACAGAAGGCGGACCAAAAGTAGTGCAGGAACCTTTTCCAAAGTTGGACCAGTTACGACGGCTCTCATAGGGAAACAACCCTCTACAAGATTTTATCAGGGGGACCATAGGAATGTGCTCTTTTATTGGTTGGTACTCCTTTTACCTTCATCAGGTTCTTCTAAGATTCAAGCAGGACAGAATTGCAGCTCACTGGTTTTCTTTATGAACTGGAGCTACAATTTTACATTTCCCCTACAGCACCATCTGTTGGTGAAATCTGGTACTGCAGCATCACCATTAAGCTATAACAAAGCTGAGGAGAAATCAAAGACTCCACAATACATGGTTTAGATTTTTTTTAATAGAGAAAGGGTCTCCAAATTGCTGCCCATGGGCCATGTCCAGACCCTCTACAAGATTTTATCTGGGGGGTGGTGGGAACCAATGGGGATTGATTGGGACCCTCAAGTAAGGGGGGAACCTCCTCTGATATAGGAGAGAATCTGATGGGGACTCTGATGTAAGGGGAGTCTCATCTGGATTTTTTTTTGGCCCACAAATTGTTGTAAACAATAAAAAAAAAAAAAGTGAAATAATGTATGTAATCTAAACAGAAAATTTTTATTTAATAATTCCATTAGTCAGTTGATGAGGGGGAAATGGGGAAGCCAGGGAAGGCAACATATAAGGAGATTAAACTTCAGCTTTAAAAATAAGATCATCGGGTCAAGTCACATCCAGTAAGTTTCTTGCTGATGTTACCTATAGAACACCATTGTTTCTAAATCCATTTGGAAGATTGCCTCTCACTTCCTGTCCCTGAGACACCTTGTCGCCTCCTAGCACACATGGTGTCACCGGAATAGGAAGTGAGAGGAAGCTTTCCCTACTGACGCAAACAGCAATAAAAGTCTGATAGAGGTTCTAGCCATTCCCCTCTCTATAGTAGAAAAACTAAAATTTCAGATTTCAGTAATTTGATCACAATTCTTTAACCACTTGACCTCTGGAAGATTTACCCCCCCCCCCCCCCCAAATAACTAGCCCATTTTTTGCGTCACTACGTTACTTTAACTGACAATTGCACAGGCATGCAACACTGTACCCAAATAAAATATATGTATTTTTTTCCCGACAAATAGAATTATTTTGATGATATTTGATGTGTGTTTTCTATATTTTGCGCTATATAAAAGTTGGACAATTTAAGAAAAATAATAATTTTTACTTTCTGCTATAAAACATATCCAATAAAAAATTTAAAAAAATTGAATTTAGGCCAATATGTATTCTGTTACATATTTTTGGTAAAAAAAAATCCCAATAAGCATATAAGATGATATTTGATCGCCTCTGTGTTTTTATCTTTTCCGCTATAAACAAAAAAGATGGACTATTTTAACCACTTGCCGACCGCCGCACGACGATATACGTCGGCAGAATGGCACGGGCAGGCATATGGGCGTATATATAAGTCCCTGCCTGCCTGCGGGTGGGGGGCCCGATCGGGCCCCCCCCCGTGCCTGCGGCGGTCGGCATTCCTTCGAGAGCGATCCGGGATGAGGGGGCGGCCATTCATTCATGGCCACCCCCTCGCGATCGCTCCCGACGAATAGAAATCCCCCGTGACATCACTTCCTCTCCTGTAATGTAAACACAGGAGAGGAAGTGATGTATTCTCTCCTCCGTGTCGGTATTTTTCGTTCCGACACGGAGGAGAGCGGAGCGGTGAGTTGCACCAACACTCTACACACACAGTAGAACATGCCAGGCACACTCACACTCCCCCTTTACCCCCCGATCACCCCCCCAATTACCCCTGCCCCCCAGTCACAGTGACACCAATGTCATTTTTTTTTTTTTTTTTTGCATTGGTGTCATTTGTGACTGTAATAACTGTTAGGGCAGTTAGAGTTAGCCCCCTTTAGTTCTAATGTACCCCCCTAACCCCCCCCAATAAAGGTTTAACCCCGTGATCACCCCCCGTCGCCAGTGTCACTAAGGCTGGGTTCACATTGCAGCGGTTTATGAGAACGAATGTGATTCGCACCGCACTGCAGTGCAAATCACATCCGATCTCTGTGCGATTCGAGTTCAGCCATTCGCCGCACCCGCCGCACCCGCCACACCCGCCGCACCCGCCGCAAATTCGCACGGGACCCTTTTTTTGGCCCGCAGCAGAATCGGATCGCATGGGTGTTCACACCATGCGATCCGAGTTTGCAGATCGCACTGCGATATGCGAACTGATCTGGGGGTGTCAGTAACATTTCACTGACACTCCCAGCAGTTCGCATAGGGCAGTGTGAACTGCCGCCGGGAGGCATGCGATGCGGGAACCCGCCGCGGATTCGCGGCGTTTCCGCATCGCTCCAGTGTGAACCCAGCCTAATAAGCGATCATTTTTCTGATCGCCGTATTAGTGTCACAGGTGGCGCTAGTTAGGCAGGTAGGTATTTAGGTTCGCCGCAGCTTTTTATAGCGCCAGGGACCCCCATATACTACCGCATAAAGCCCCCTGATTGCCCCCTAGTTAACCCTTTCACCTGTGATCACCATATATCTGTTACAGGTGACGCTGGTTGGTTAGTTATTTTTTTTATAGTTTCAGGGCACCCGCCATTTATTACCTAATAAAGGTTTAACCCCCTGATCACCCGGCGGGTGTCATTTGTGAATAATAACTGTTAGGGCAGTTAGGGTTAGCCCCCTTTAGTTCTAAGGTACCCCCCTAACCCCCCCAATAAAGGTTTAACCCTGTGATCACCCCCCGTCGCCAGTGTCACTAAGGCTGGGTTCACATTGCAGCGGTTTATGAGAACGGATGTGATTCGCACCGCACTGCAGTGCAAATCACATCCGATCTCTGTGCGATTCGAGTTCAGCCATTCGCCGCACCCGCCGCACCCGCCACACCCGCCGCACCCGCCGCAAATTCGCACGGGACCCTTTTTTTGGCCCGCAGCAGAATCGGATCGCATGGGTGTTCACACCATGCGATCCGAGTTTGCAGATCGCACTGCGATATGCGAACTGATCTGGGGGTGTCAGTAACATTTCACTGACACTCCCAGCAGTTCGCATAGGGCAGTGTGAACTGACGCCGGGAGGCATGCGATGCGGGAACCCGCCGCGCATTCGTGGCGTTCCCGCATCGCTCCAGTGTGAACCCAGCCTAATAAGCGATCGTTTTTCTGATCGCTGTATTAGTGTCACAGGTGACGCTAGTTAGGCAGGTAGGTATTTAGGTTCGCCGCAGCTTTTTATAGCGCCAGGGACCCCCATATACTAAGGCATAAAGCCCCCTGATTGCCCCCTAGTTAACCCTTTCACCAGTGATCACCATATAACTGTTACAGGTGACGCTGGTTGGTTAGTTATTTTTTTATAGTTTCAGGGCACCCGCCATTTATTACCTAGTCTCACTAGTGTACCCCTAAATTTAGGGGTGTCTACTTTCCAAAATGGGGTCATTTGGGGGGGGGTTTGTGCCATCTTGGCATTTTATGGCCTTCAAAACTGTAACGCCCTTAGAAAGCCTGAAGGCGGTGCTTGGTTTTCGGGGCCCCGTACGCGGCTAGGCTCCCAAAAAGTCCCACATATGTGGTATCCCCGTACTCAGGAGAAGCAGCAGAATTTATTTTGGGGTGTCATTTCACATATGCCCATGGCATGCGTGAGCAATATATCATTTAGTGACAACTTTGTGAAAAAAAAAAAAAAGTTTGTAATTTTCCCGCAACTTGTGGCAAAATATAAAATATTCCATGGACTCAACATGCCTCTCAGCAAATAGCTTGGGGTGTCTACTTTCTAAAATGGGGTCATTTGTGGGGGTTTTGTGCCATCTTGGCATTTTATGGCCTTCAAAACTGTAATAGGTAGTGAGAAGTGAACTCAAAAATTTACGCCCTTAGAAAGCCTGAAGGTGGTGCTTGGTTTTCGGGGCCCCGTACGCGGCTAGGCTCCCAAAAAGTCCCACATATGTGGTATCCCCGTACTCAGGAGAAGCAGCAGAATTTATTTTGGGGTGTCATTTCACATATGCCCATGGCATGCATGAGCAATATATCATTTAGTGACAACTTTGTGAAAAAAAAAAAAAAAAGTTTGTAATTTTCCCGCAACTTGTGGCAAAATATAAAATATTCCATGAACTCAACATGCCTCTCAGCAAATAGCTTGGGATGTCTACTTTCTAAAATGGGGTCATTTGTGGGGGTTTTGTGCCATCTTGGCATTTTATGGCCTTCAAAACTGTAATAGGTAGTGAGAAGTGAACTCAAAAATTTACGCCCTTAGAAAGCCTGAAGGCGGTGCTTGGTTTTTGGGGCCCCGTACGCGGCTAGGCTCCCAAAAAGTCCCACATATGTGGTATCCCCGTACTCAGGAGAAGCAGGAGAATTTATTTTGGGGTGTCATTTCACATACGCCCATAGCATGTGTGAGCAATATATCATTTAGTGACAACTTTGTGTAAAAAAAAAAAAAAATTTTTTTTTTGTCATTATTCAATCGCTTGAGGCAAAAAAATAAAATATTCAATGGGCTCAACATGCCTCTTATCAATTTCCTTAGGGGGTCTACTTTCCAAAATGGGGTCATTTGGGGGGGTTTTGTACTGCCCTGCCATTTTAGCACCTCAAGAAATGAGATAGGCAGTCGTAAACTAAAAGCTGCGTAAATTCCAGAAAACGTACCTTAGTTTGTAGATGTGACAACTTTTGCGCAAACCAATAAATATACAATTATTGACTTTTTTTTACCAAAGACATGTGGCTGAATACATTTTGGCCTAAATGTATGACTAAAATTGAGTTTATTGGATTTTTCTAATAACAAAAAGTAGAAAATATCATTTTTTTTCAAAATTTGCGGTCTTTTTACGTTTATATCGCAAAAAATAAAAATCGCAGAGGCAATCAAATACCATCAAAAGAAAGCTCTATTTGTGGGAAGAAAAGGACGCAAATTTTGTTTGGGTACAACATTGCATGACCGCGCAATTACCAGTTAAAGCAGCGCAGTGCCAAAGTGTAAAAAGACCTCTGGTCATTTACCAGCAAAATGGTCCGGTCTGAAAGTGGTTAAAGAAAAACAAAAACTATATTTGTTACTTACTGCTATAAAACATATCCAGTAAAAAATGTAAAAAAATTGAATTTCTTCAAAATTTAGGCCAATTTACATTCTACTACATATTTTTGGTTAAAAAAAATCTCAATAAGCGTTTAAGATGGTATTTGATCACCTCTGTGTTTTTTATCGTTTGTGCTATAAACAAAAAAGACAGCCAATTTTGAAGAAAAAACCCCAGATTTTTTTACTTTCTGCTAAAAAACATATCCAATAAAAAATGTAAAAAAAATCAAATTTAAGCCAATATGTATTCTGCTACATATTTTTGGTAAATAAAAATCCCAATAAGCGTATAAGATGGTATTTGATCACCTGTGTTTTGATCTTTTGCGCTATAAACAAAAAAGATGGACAATTTTAAAGAAAAACAAAAACTGTATTTTTAACTTTCTGCTATAAAACATATCCAATAAAAAATGTAAAAAAATTAATTTCTTCAAAATTTAGGCCAATTTACATTCTGCTACATATTTTTGGCCAAAAAAAAAAATCCCAGTAAGCGTATATTGATTGGTTTGCGCTAAAGTTATTTTTTTTAAGGTTATTTTTATACCAGTAATGGCGGCGATCAGCGACTTATAGCGGGACTGCGATATTGCGGTGGACAATTGGACACTAACTGATACTTTTGACACCTTGTGTCACAGTGACCAGTGCTAAAAATATACACTGTCACTGTATTAATGACACTGGTTGGTTGGGAAGGGGTTAAACATCTAGGGCGATCAAAGGGATAACTGTATGCCTAACCAGTGTTTTTGTGTAAAGTGCTTTTATTCAGGAAAGTGATGGAATTTATCAGGGACACAAAGGAACACATCACTCCCCCCCCCACTCAGACCAGAGCTCTGCCTCTCAATTCTGTGTCTCTGCCTGATGATCGGTGGGTACCGGCGGACATCCATTGCCTGGCACCAGCAGATCGGCTAATCACAGCAGAAGAGGCCCACGGGCGGCATGCATGCCCCCCCCAGGTGAAAGTGCAGAATTATAATTATGTATATATGTGTGATTCTGCACAGGATGGCCACCCTGTATAGTATATCCATACCTCCCAATTTTTTTAAATGGGAATGAGGGACACCTATCAGCAAAAGTATGCAGGCATAGGACACACCCCTTGCCACGCCCCCTTAAAGGAGAATTGTACAAAAAAAAAAAAGATTGGTTAAACCCACAGGTGCTTTTTTTTACCACTACTATTCCTTTATATTGGCTATTGGAATTTACAAATGCAGCAATTTAGAAATCAGATGAAAGCTTTAGCGCTGGAAAACACTTTTTGATAGATAAAAAGTGCACTTTATGAACAACTATATAGATCAGACCAACATGAGAGACAAATGAGGAGGAATGAGGGACAGAGAGACATTGCTCCAAATCAGGGACAGTTGGGAGCTATGGTATATCTGCTATCGGTCGGTCCTTAGATGCCCCCTCTGTTATATAGCCAAAGGTGGAGCTCTGAATGCTTATCATTTCATAGATGCAGCAATTCAAAACTCTTTGTCGGCATCTGCAAAATCACAAAAAGCAACATTATGCTGAGCATTGGGCTTTCATAGGTAATTGCTAAGTCTGTCTAAACATGTACGAAAAATACTTTTATATGGAGAATAATCATTTGTTGAGGTTTCATTGTTTGATGTATAATCTTCCTTCCACCTCCTACACCAGGCAAGCCTGTGAACACATTGCCTGCCATCTTATCGCTACAATTCAGCATCTTTCCCGTGTCAAGATATTGAAATGCAGCTTCCATATTCAATATTTAAATATTGATATCAAAGTTCTTTTTGTTTTTAGTCAGTCCTTTGATCTATTATATAAAGCCCATGATTTGTGATATTACATTCACAGCTTCCTACTATGACTTTGTTCGACTATTGCCATATCACCTGACATATACCTGAACTCTGCATGTAAAGTCTGCCAACTCCCAGCTAAAGTTTGTTCATTGTTTTTTTTTTCTCCGGGAATAGGCGTAGGTGCTCCCCCCTTCCAATTCACCCCTTGTCTCCACCCCCTACCCTCTCCAAGCACCTTCCATTGGCTCCACCCCCTACCCTCCTCCAAGCACCGTCCATTGGATCCACCCCTACCCTCCTCCAAGGACCGTCTATTGGATCCACCTCTACCCTCCTCCAAGGACCGTCTATTGGATCCACCTCTACCCTCCTCCAAGCACCGTCCATTGGCTCCACCCTTACCCCTCTCCAAGCACCATCCATTGGATCCACCCCTACCCTCCTCCAAGCACCATCCATTGGATCAACCCCCTACCCTCCTCCAAGGACCCTCTATTGGCTCCACCCCCTACCCTCCTCCAAGCACCGTCCATTGGCTCCACCCGTACCCCTCTCCAAGCACCATCCATTGGATCCACCCACTACCCTCCTCCAAGCATCATCCATTGTATCCACCCCCTACCCTACTCCAAGCACTGTCCATTGATTCCACCCCCTACCCTCCTCCAAGCAATGTCTATTGGCTCCACCCCCTACCCTCCTCCAAGCACCGTCCATTGATTCCACCCTTACCCTCCTCCAAGCACCCTCCATTGGCTCCACCCCCTACCCTCCTCCAAGCACTGTCCATTGGCTCCACCCCCTACCCTCCTCCAAGCACCGTCCATTGATTCCCCCCCACCCTCCTCCAAGCACTGTCCATTGGATCCACCCCCTACCCTCCTCCAAGCATCATCCCCCCTACCGCCCCTTTTAGAGAAAACCAAGTATCAATTTGTGATGCTAAGAAATTTGTATATGATAACAAGAAAAGCAGTAGCTAGATCCCCGTGCAGCCAGTAACAATAGACCCCTCCCGTCAACAACAATAGACCCCCCTGCAACAAAAGATTCCCCACAACAACATTTCCCCCAAGCAACAATAGATAAACCTCAGCAACAATGGATCCCCCCAACAGCCAATATCAACAAGCCACCCAGAACCAAGCAACTATAGACCCTTCCCTCAACCGTAGATCCCTTCCAGCAATTATTGACTCTTCAGCAACCTAGAGCCACCCCCCAGCAACAGAAGATCTCTGCCAGCAACAATAGATCTCCCAGCAGCCAGTATCAAGAGGCCCTCCAAAGCCCAGCAACTATAAACCCCTCCCTCTACAGTAGATCCCCTCCAGCAATAATTGAATCCTACAACCTGCAACCTACAACCCCTCCCCTCCTCAGCAACAGCAGGCCCCTGCCAGCAACAATAGATCTTCCAGCAGCAAGTATTAATAGGACCCCCGGAACCCAGCAACTATAATCCCCTCTCTCAACAGTAGATATCCCTTCCGGCAATAATTGACTCCAAGCAACCCCCCAGCAACAATAGATCCCACAACAGCAACAATAGCCCCCTGAAAGACTGATAAAAAAAATAAAAAATAAAAGAAGCATTCTTACTTTGCAGCATCTCTTCACACCTGCCTAAATTTATATATATATATATGTTTTATTATTATTATTATTATTATTATTATTATTATTATTATAGTGTATATGTAATTCTTTGCTTGGCATTCAGCTTTACATGAATATTTATGCTTATTCCATGTTGTTTTCAAGCCAACAGAAAAATGTCAAAGCTTTCACTATGTACTGATCCAGAAGTGTCAAGGTTTCCCTCATATACTGTATGTTGTTAAACAAATAAAAATTATAAGGAGATCTAACATGAATAAAACTCCAGGGAGACATTTGTTGTTGAATTCTTGAAACCATCCACCTCCGCTCCTCGCCATCAGGTATCATAAACTGTCATGTCTGTCTGAGATCACAATACTACTTTAATGCCGGTATATGAGAACATCGTGATCAGTGAGGTGTCTCCACTGCTAAACCCTGTATTTTGATTAACGATGTAAATTCCCAAATAAATAACATTTAGTTTACTAAACCACTGAATAACATGAACAATAGCATTTAAAAAAAAAAATGCCCTTTTTCTTATCCTTTGTTGTATTTTGGTACTGCTGATCTCCTGCAGCCTTTTTACAGCCATTTCCTGTCTACGTGCACTCCAGTGAAGGCTGCATGACATTTCTCAGGGCATGTTTCCTGATGGTGACAACACTGGACCCTGCCTGTGTAGGGTATGTTAAAAAAAGCTACATAGTTTCCACTAAAAAAGTTAACTTAAAGTTAAGTTAGGGGGGAAAAAAATGATGCCTGTGTATTTAGTGAGAAGGGTGATCACTGATTTATTGCATTTTATTTATAAAACGTGCACCTGGAAATGGGTGGGGAGGACGGAGGGTGGGTGATGCAGGGTGTGTGCTAATGAGGTCAGCTGGTCAACTACTTCCTGTGTCATGACCTAAAGACTGTCCAGGAAGTAAGGCAAAAGTAATGGATATATGTTTGGAAACATCCATAAAGACAGTGAGGTAAGCGTGTGTAGAATAAATGGAAAGCTGTTTTATTTTTGCAAAAGAAATACATGAATGCTATTTTGGTACATAGGGGAGCTGAATTTAGAAAAAAAAGCTGAATTTATCCTTTCAGGCAAACTGCATGCAGGAGTGTAAATTTTTGTTTATTAAAAAATCTTGCAAGCATATAGCTTGTTATTAAAACATATTTACATATATACAAAAAACATGTACAGTACCTGGGAATGGGTGGGTAGGGAGGAGGGTGGATGATGCAGGGTGCATGATAATGAGGTCAGCTGGTCAACTACTTCCTGTGTAATGACCTAAAGTCTATCCAGGAAGTAAGGCAGAAGTAATGGATACATTAGGACAGTAAGGTACGAGTGTGTAGAATTAATGGAAAATGTATATATTTTTGCAAATGAAATACATTAATGCTATATTGGTACATAGGGGAGCTGGAATCTAGAAAAAAAAAAGTGAACTTAGCCTTGAAGATTCTGTACTATTTCCAAGAGGGCTGAGAGCTCCTATTCTGTAATGGACTTTTGCTACTAAATCCATGAATGACTGATTGTATATACAGGGAGGAAAGCGGTCCAGGATCTTTTGTACAGAGGAAGTGAATTCACTCATCCAAGTTGTCACCCCTAATAAAACATGAAAAAAAAGCCAAGGGACTGTCTTCTTGTGTCTGGATGCCAGCAAAGAATGCCTGTTGCCTGGCTGTGCAGGAGTAGGAGAGTGTAAGACAAAGAAAAGAGGGCGCACCTGCCTTACCCAGGCAATTTTAATAATACAATAAAAAGAAGTATACGCACAAACAACTCATTGATAAAAGCATATCAAAGTCCATAGTATGCACGAAGCAACCAGGTCACCAAGAATAATCCCAGCATGCCAGAGGATCTTGCAGATGGCTGACGCGTTTTGAGGGGAGATCCCCTCTCAAGGCTCCAAGGAAGAGAGGATCTCCTCACTAAACGCTTCAGCCATCTGCAAGGTTCTCTGGTGTGCCGGGATTATTCTTGGTGACCTTTGTGCATACTATGGACTTTGATATGCTTTTACCATTGAGTTGTTTGTGAGTATACTTCTTTTTACCGTGCTATTAACCACTTGTAGACCGCCCACTGTACATTTACTGCGGCGGGGCGGCCGTTCTGCCCCAGAACACATACCTACATGACTCGATGTCCACCGGCACCCGCCGATTAAACAGGACACAGGCAGAAAGACAGGCAATCTGCCTATGTAAACAAGCCAGATTGTCATTCTGTTAGCAGGGAAGGCTTTGGTCTTGTGTTTCTGCAAAGCAGGAACGCGGATCTTTGCCTTGCCCTAGTCAAACCACCTCCCCCAAAGTGAGTAATTACAACCTAGGCAGACAGTTAACCTTTGATCGACTCTGATGTTAACCCCTCCCCAGCCAGTGTCATTAGTACAGTGATAGTGCATAGTTTTAGCACTGATCACTGTAAGTGTCATCGGTCCCCAAAAAGCATCAAAGTGTCAGTTAGGTGTCCAATTTTTTCCACCGCCATATCGCAGTCCTGCTATAAGTAACTGATCACCACCATTACTAGCAAATAAATATAAATAAATAAATAAAAATATCCCGTCATTTTTAGACGCCATAACCTTTTGCGCAAACCAATCAATATATGCTTATTGGGATTTTTTTACCAAAAATATGTAGCAGAACACATATTGGCCTAAACTGATGAAGAAATTTGATTTTCTAAATTTTTTTTATTGGATATATTTTATAGCATTTTTTTTTTCAAAACTTTCGGTCTATAGCGCAAAAAAAAAAAAAAAAACGCAGAGGTGATCAAATACCACCAAAAGAAAGCTCTATTTGTGGGGAAAAAAAAAAGGACAATTGTATTTGGGTACAGCCGTGCAATTGTCAGTTAAAGTAACGGAGTGCAGTTTCACAAAAAATAACCTGGTCATGAAGGTGTGTGTGGGGGGGGGGTAAATCTTCTGGAGGTCAAGTGGTTAAAGATACCATTTGGGTAATGCGTGAGGCTGGTGCCCCCTCTTTTTTTTGTCTTACATTGTTCCCAATACATTGTTCCCACCCTTAGGGGGCAGCAAAGCCTGTGCTGACCTGTGATCCATCCACTACCATTGCACTACTCTTCAGGGCTGGAGATTGTTGTTCGTACTCATTTGCAGGAGAGCCAGTTACCAGAAGCCGTAGTGCTACATAATGAAATCAGAAAATACTTTATTTAAAAAATTCATTAGCATTTTGATGGAAGTTGGGGGGGGGGGGGAGGGGGATAAACCAGGGAAGCAGATTCAACTTCAGCTTTAACAAAACAAATATAAAATATCTTGAAGACCTTTATAAAAATTGTTTAAATAAAATTAACCAAAAACCATTACAATATCCTTTTGAATTTAATTGAAAAAAAAAAAATGTCTGAAAATATATTTTAGGTTGAAAGGCGTAAAAGGGTAAACTCTTGAGCTTTGAAGTTGGGATTCATCAAGTCAAAGTGGCTCCTTTCTACGGAACGGCTCTTCTGGGAATCTTTATTTTAGATGTCTTTGGTTGTTTTTACCTTTCTTTTTTTTTCCCAGCCACCACGCAGGTATGTAAAATCAGGCTTCTAGTAAGCTCGGTAGGGGTGATACAAGATAAAAACAACCAAGGTGTTTTAAGCTCGGCTCACAAATCAGGCAGAAGGAGATTAAGGAACAAACTTCTTTAAGTAGGTCAAGTCTCTTTGTAAGTATCGTTAGTGAGTGAAGAAGGCAGTTGCTCGGCTGTTTTTTTTTGTGTGTTTTTTTATGCCTCATTTTCACTTCAGTCTTAACTTTGTTTCCATGTTATTGGAAACGTTTTAAGTAAAAGGTCATGAAAAATATATTTTGACTTTATCTTCCAAGGAAGTATGGTGGCAGCCCGTCCCTTGGGAGGACCATCGTTTGCAAATAGAGTGAGCTCTTCTTTATCAAGGAAAATTCAAGGAGACCCAATTCCTAAAGTCTCATAGATGTTTTACAATTTTAATGTAATATCAAATGTAATTTAAACATTCCTGAAACTGTACTTCTAATGAAAATAATACGCTATAGCAGGCTTTCTCAACCTTTAAACCCTAGAGCAGTGATTCTCAACCAGGGTTCCTCCAGAGGTTGCTAGGGGTTCCTTCAGCATTGGGCAATTTCTGCCTCTCAGATAAGTTCCCACCGACACCATTGATCTTTTTAGCTATCTGTAAGGAGGTAATTCTTCCCAATGACCACAAGTCTAAGGACCATTCTTCCAACTGACCATCATACTAACGTATCATGAGTTGTAGATTTCTAATTTTTAGCAGGGGTTCCTCGAGATCGGAGGGTTCCCCTGTGTTGAAAAGGTTGAGAAAGGCTGCCCTAGAGGAACCCCAAAAATAATTTTCATGTCTCAAGGAACCCTTACTAAAACCAATTCATCAGGGCTCAATAGGAACAATGCTTCTTATATTGGTGGTCAATAGGAAGAATGTCCCCCTTAAAGTGGTGCTCAGAATGCCACCCTTAAAGACAGCTAAAAAGATATTTGGTGTCATGCTGCTGGCTTTGCTAAGTGGTGCTGAACCTTGAACTCTGTAGGCATCATGAAATAGGTGGTTCACCAGCCACAGCTCAAGGAACCCCTAGCAACCTCTGGAGGAACCCCAAGGTTCCATGGAACCCTGGGTGAGAATGGCTGCGCTATAGGCTGAAATTTTGTGAAAACCTGACCATCAAACCGATAAGAGCTTGTTGGACAGCTCATTAGAAAACCATGGGGTTGGCTTCCCCTTTGTGAATCTAGCAGCTTTTATTCTTCTGCGAAGGTTTCCCACCAGATTTTGGGGGGTGTCTACGGGAACCGGTGTCCTAGCAGCTACAAAAGCATTTGTGAGGTCAGGCATTGATGTTGGATGACACCTGGCTTGCAACCAACAATCCAATTCATGCTAAAGGAGTTCTGTAGAGTTGATATCAGGGTTCTTTGCAAGACACTCAATTGGCACAAACTCACCAAATTTTCAGGGAACTGGCTTTTGGCAGACGGGCACAGTCAAACTGCAATAGAAAAGTTCCCTAAAATGGGATCCCCATGATGTAATTGGCCATATATGTTCATGTCCATATATGGTCAATAAAATCACTCAGGCAGGACATGCAATCGGTGGGAGTGACGTGATGGGACCTGGCATGTGTTGGCGTCAGGTCCCATCAATATAATAGACCTACAATATAAAACGCCAAATTTCTATGCAAAACAATTGTACCGCTTTGAGACGCAAAAATCTGACATAATCATACCACCAGGGTGGCTACACCCACAAGTGCTTTTTTTTTCACCACTACTATTCCTTTATGCTGGCTTTTGAAATTTACAAATACAGCAATTAAGAAATTAGATTTTTAACCACTGTGAAACACTTTTTGAAAGATTAATAGTGCATTTTATATTAAACTCTATAGATCAGACCAAAATGAGGGACAGAGGACGAGAAAAGAAGGTCTTCATTCCAAATTAGGGACAGTCCCTCAAAATCAGGGACAGTTGGGAGCTATGCATAGATCTGGCTGTGGACCGGATGGTCCCTGGCAATCTCTAAGATCCTGGGAGGCTGGAAGTGACGTCATGACACTGGCAGATGTTTTTTACCCCGGAAAGCAGAGATCAATGCTTTTTTTAAATTTTTTTAACTGATGCTTTCCAGGATAGAGGAGATATCTTATTGACCCCAGATGTTTCTGAATATCTCAGACCCAAACGATATTATAAACAATAAAATAGAGGGCCGGAACTAGCCAGAGTCCAAGATGGACGTGTAACAGCGGAGCTCCGAATCCAGTGGGAACATCGTGGTGGATAGAAACTCACCCAGGTCTCAGACAGAGTCCAAAATACAGCGGTCCGGCTCTCCTACACCCAGGGATCACAGCACAGGAATGCCGACGAGAAAAAAGGAGCAGAACCGGCCTATGCGCCTGATGGAGTATTTCAGCTATGAGGCAAAGCAAGATGGCGTCAGCCCCACATCCACGCCGACATCCGCGGCCCATCCTCACAGCAAACAGCAGAGGACACAAAAAAGGAGCAGCCCACCCAAAAACCCAAGGTCTTCACCGGCTACACCATCCTCAGGAAGCTCAGAAAAGGCAAGACTCACTAAATGACTTAGGAGATGACACCAGGGAGTTGCCAGACTCCATAGACTCATTCCCCGCTAACGGTCAGCCAGTCATAGACACAACGCTGAAAGAGATGTTAGTATCGCTAAGGGGTTCGCTCCACTCAGACATGATCTCATGCATGCATAAATTCAGCATGGAGCTCCAGTCAGTATCTGACAAAGTGACCTATATAGAACACAGAATGGGGGAGTATGCCACCTCCATAAATGACTTAGTGGATGCAAATGAGGGCAAGGATGATGACATAGAAGAAATCAAAGCAAAAATGGTGGACATTGAGGACAGGTCCAGGAGGAATAATGTGAAGATCAGAGGGGTCCCAGAAACTGTCAAACAACAAGACCTGAGGGACTAAGTGTCTCAGCTCTTCACTGCAATCCTACCTGATCTGTCCGCCTTGGACTTAACTGTGGACAGAATTCACAGACTCCTTAAACCCACCTACCTATCAGATAACATATCAAGGAACGTCATCTTACGTCTACATTTCTACCACACAAAGGAAAGGCTTATGTCAGCTTCAAGACAAAAAGACCTGATCCCAACACCATATTCTAACCTGCAATTTTACGCAGACTTATCACAATACACGCTGCAGAAACGCAGGAACATGACGGCCATCACAAAAGCCCTTTGAAACCACAAACTAGGGTACAAATGGGGTTTCAGAACCAAGCTGATTGTCACAAGAGAAGGCAAGGAGTACGTGTTGGACTCTGTGCCCAAAGGCATGGCGCTATTAAGTTCTTGGGGGATAATCCCAGAAACCCAAACATCTTCATGCCAAAGAAGCCCCATCACAAGCCCAGACCCTGAATGGCGCACTGTAGACCGCAGGAACGCCTGGACCCATAACTAATCACACCATGGGCGGATCACAATCCAAAACCCACTTAGGAGATCATACATCTGTTCCGTAAAGTTTGATAAATTTACTACCCCCAAGTTAGTACTTGAGTGACTGAGAGTCACACTCTATCACTTTTCCTATTAGTTGGCAACCAGCTGCAAATGTTGACCTTTTGTTCGTCTAAACTTTTTTTTCTTATCCTATCAGACAGGATTACCACTTAATTTCCAGGAAGTAACGGAACTATGCCTGAACGGATGATAAATTCTTCAGGACAACCAGATGACCCATCTTTTCCCACCCTACAAGACATGATTCCTACAACAGTAAGTGATGCATACAACAAACGCTATCCACATCTCCCACTAAATCACACTCATGGCAGTGAGCTTTTTAACTATTAACAATAAAATAACACAACATAAACTGTAAACACAATCGTGTTTACAAAAAAAATGTTAAAATTTGCACATAGTATTGACATAGGGAGCGCAGGATTAATTTTTATAATTTATCACATGGTAATCACCATTAAGCTGCTGCAACCCATAAATTAGGTTTTAATGGACACTATATTTGAGTGATATACACATAATAAACTCTAAACTGGTAACCTGTAAAAAATGTTAACGCGTCTCCTATGGAAATTTTTAAGTACCGTAATTTTGAGTCATTCCACGAACGCGTGCAATTCTAAAGCGTGACATGTTTTGCATCTATTTACTCAGCGTACATCATCTTTTAGATTTTACCAACAAATTGGGTTATCTATGTTTTTTTTTTACAATAAAATTAATTAACCGTTTCAGCCCCGGAAGATTTTACCCCCTTCGTGACCAGAGCGCTTTTTAAAATTCATTCGCCGCTGTACCCAAACAAAATTGACGTCCTTTTTCTCCCACAAATAGAGCTTTCTTTTGGTGGTATTTGATCACCTCTGTGGTTTTTATTTTTTGCGCTATAAACAAAAAAAGAGCGACAATTTTGAAAAATAATAATAATATTTTTAACTTTTTGCTATAATAAATATCCCCTCACCAAAAAAAAACACATTTCTTCATCAGTTTAGACCAATATGTATTCTTCTTCATATTTTTGGTAAAAAAAAAAACACAATAAGCGTATATTGATTGGTTTTGCGCAAAAGTTATAGTGTCTACAAAACAGGGGATAGATTTATAGCATTTTTATTATTATTTTTTTTACTAGTAATAGCGGTGATCTGCGATTTTTATCGGTCCTGCAACATTGCAACGGACAGATCGTAGACTTTTGACACTTTTTTGGGACCATTGGCATTTATACAGCCATCAGTGCTATAAAAATGCATTACTGATTACTGTGTAAATGTCACTGGCTGGGAAGGGGTTAAAACTAGGGTGCAAGCAAGAGGTTAAATGTGTGTTCCCTCAGCATGTTCTAACTGTGTGGGGATGGGAGTGACTAGGAAAGGAGCCATATCCCCAGCCACGTGCATCGGGTCCCCCCGCCGTGCAGCGGGCGCACTCTGGCGTTGTGTGCCCTCTAGAGGCTCTTAAAGAAACCCCATACCCGTAAGGGGTTTCACGCAGGGGAGCCATTCTGCCTCCATATATATGTACACGAGCCGGTCGGGAAACGGTTAAAGTGTATGTTTTCCCAAAAAATTGTGTTTGAAAAGTCAATGAGTGAGGTGCACTGAATGGTCTATTATGCCCCGTACACACGAGAGGACTTATGTCCGACAGACCTCCAAAGGAGTTCCGCCGGAGTTCCGACGGAGTTCCGACGGAGTTCTGGCGGACTTTTCGACCGAACGGACTTGGACACACACCATCACACCAAACTCCGACGGAGTCGAACGTGATGACGTACGACTGGATTCGAATAAGGAAGTTCATAGCCAGTAGCCAATAGCTGCCCTAGCGTCGGTTTTAGTCCGTCGGAGTAGCATACACACGAGCGGATTTTTCGAAGGGGACCGGGTCCGGCGGAGTTCCGTCGGGAAAATTTGAAGCATGCTTCATTTCTAAAGTCCGTCAGACTTTAGCGAAGCTAAAGTCCGTTGCAGCCCACACACGATCGAATAGTCTGACGGACTCAGTCCGTCGGACTTTGGATGTCGAAAAGTCCGCTCATGTGTACGGGGCTTTAGATTTATTGTGCCAGCAATCTAGTCCTTCCCAGGGACAAAAATATAAAAAATTGAAAGCTGATTGCTGCACAAAAGGTAAGAATTTATTGGTAAAATAAAAATTACATCTAAATATGCCTGATGCTTGATGTAATTTTTTACCAATAAATTTTTACCTTTTGTGCAGTAATCCCCTTTCAGTTTTTATATATATATATATATAGATATAGATCTATATCGATATATTTATATATATATATATATATATATATATATATATATATATATATATATATATACACAGTGCCTTGCAAAAGTATTCGGCCCCCTTGAACTTTTCAACCTTTTGCCACATTTCAGGCTTCAAACATAAAGATATAACATTTTTATTTTTTGTGAAGAATCACCAACATACAAACAAGTGGGACACAATTGTGAAGTGGAACGAAATCTATTGGATATTTTAAACTTTTTTAGCAAATAAAAAACTAAAAAGTGGTGCGTGCAAAATTATTCGGCCCCTTTACTTTCAGTGCAGCAAACTCACTCCAGAAGTTCAGCGAGGATCTCTGAATGATCCAATGTTGTCCTAAATGACTGATGGTGATAAATAGAATCCACCTGTGTGTAATCAAGTCTCTGTATAAATGCACCTGCTCTGTGATAGTCTCAGGGTTCTGTTGAAAGCGCAGAGAGCATCATGAAGACCAAGGAACACACCAGGCAGGTCCGTAATACTGTTGTGGAGAAGTTTAAAGCCGGATTTGGATACAAAAAGATTTCCCAAGCTTTAAACATCCCAAGGAGCACTGTGCAAGCGATCATTTTGAAATGGAAGGAGTATCAGACCACTGCAAATCTACCAAGACCTGGCCATCCCTCTAAACTTTCAGCTCAGACAAGGAGAAGACTGATCAGAGATGCAGCCAAGAGGCCCATGATCACTCTGGATGAACTGCAGAGAACTACAGCTGAGGTGGGAGAGTCTGTCCATAGGACAACAATCAGTCGTACACTGCACAAATCAGGCCTTTATGGAAGAGTGGCAAGAAGAAAGCCATTTCTCAAAGATATCCATAAAAAGTCTCGTCTAAAGTTTGCCACAAGCCACCTGGGAGACACACCAAACATGTGGAAGAAGGTGCTCTGGTCAGATGAAACCAAAAGCGAACTTTTTGCATACAATGCAAAATGATATGTTTGGCGTAAAAGCAACACAGCTCATCACCCTCAACACACCATCCCCACTGTCAAACATGGTGGTGGCAGCATCATGGTTTGGGCCTGCTTTTCTTCAGCAGGGACAGGGAAGATGGTTAAAATTTAGGGGAAGATGGATGCAGCCAAATACAGGACCATTCTGGATGAAAACCTGTTGGAGTCTGCAAAAGACCTGAAACTGGGACAGAGATTTATCTTCCAACAAGACAATGATCCCAAACATACAGCAAAATCTACAAAGGAATGGTTCACAAATAAACGTATCCAGGTGTTAGAATGGCCAAGTCAAAGTCCAGTCCTGAATCCAATCTAGAATCTGTGGAAAGAGCTGAAAACTGCTGTTCACAAACGCTCTCCATCCAACCTCACTGAGCTTGAGCTGTTTTGCAAGGAAGAATGGGCAAGAATTTCAGTCTCTCGATGTGCAAAACTGATAGAGACATACCCCAAGCGACTTGCAGCTGTAATCGCAGCAAAAGGTGGCTCTACAAAGTATTAATGCAAGGGGGCCGATTAATTTTGCACGCCCCACTTTTCATTTTTTTATTAGTTAAAAAAGTTTCAAAAATCCAATAGATTTCTTTCCACTTCACAATTGTGTCCCACTTGTTGGTGATTCTTCACAAAAAATAAAAATGTTATATCTTTATGTTTGAAGCCTGAAATGTGGCAAAAGGTTGAAAAGTTCAAGGGGGCCGAATACTTTCGTAAGGCACTGTGTGTATATATATATATATATATATATATATATATAATATGTTTGGTGGTTCTAAGTATTTTTTTTTAGCAAAAAAAATTAGGATTTTTACACATAGGAAAGAAATACCAGAATTGGCCCGGGTTCCATTTATTTATTTTTCCCATAACAAACAAGAGGCTATTTTAAAAGCTAACATTAACAAATGTTTGCCAGTTTTGCCCAAATCGCTCCCCTCATTTCTATAGATCACGGCTACATAAATATATGCATTTTGAGTCCCAGCCAATCCAATTTCTTAGTCCTTTCTTTTTCCCACACGTTTTAACCCGGAAAATATATTTACAGAAAAAAAAAAAAATCTCTTCCTCGGCTGTCTTGCTCTCTAGTGGAAGAAATCAAATTTGCCCATTTCATGCTGTAAATGTTTACATAAAATCTCTTTATCTCAGTGGGCGCACTTTTCAACGCGCATCACCCAGAAAGTGCGTGTCAGCTCTACAAGCTGGCGAAAAAATGATGAAACTGCTTATTCCCACAAGAATCAGCAGTGCAGAGAGGGGCTGCGAGGAATCAAAGCTTTGTGCTCCTCTTTTTCATCACCGCTCCACTTTTTCTGTATATATATATATATATCTGCTTTGTTGTCACCTTGCCTTCATTTACCATTTAATGTCTCACTGCCGTCGCTGTTCCCTGGCATGGCCCGCTGTAACATTCTCTGTAATCAGGGCATAAATATGAAATATGGAGCGTCTCAAGGAAAAGGTTAGCCAGAACAGCAGGCGGATTAACAATGGAAATTGGTCATAAATGTACTTCTCTCGACGTGCTAAAGTGCACCTGTCATTTGAAAACAGAGCGATGTGCAAAGGGCAGGAGCTTGAGTCAACTAATCATATCCCCTGTTTAGAACTGGTGAAAGGTGATCAGCTGCTATCAGCCACGGCACATCACCGTTCTCTGTGCATGAGGGCGCTTAAACCGGCTGTGCAATGCTGCATTTCTCTATGGCAACCCCTACTTCATCCTCTTATCCTTTTTCTGTAGTTATTATTAGATCTCTTTCCACAGGGGTGCACTACACGAAATATGAATGGGAGGCTTGATTCATATTTTCCATACAATTTCCTGGGGGGATTCCCTGTTAAAGCACACAAGTCACTTACTGTAGTAGTTGATAAAAAAAAATTAAAAATGCATCTACACCAGGGTTTCTCAACCAGGGTTCCATGGAACCCTAAGGTTCCTCCACTGGTTGGTAAGGGTTCCTTGAGCAATGAGAAATGCCTCCCTCTCAGATAAGTTCCTTCTGACACCATTGATCCTTTTGGCTATCTGTAAGGTGGGAATTCTTCACAATGACCACACATGTAAGGAGCATCCTTTCTACTGACAATGACACTAATATATCATGAGTAGGGATGAGCTCGGTGTTGGACTCGACCGTTCGTCTGTTCGGCAAATTCAGAACTTTTGTGGACCGTTCGCACCAAAGTCGTATGGCACGAAAGGCCCACAATGCACTACGCCATCACAGTGCATTGCTGGCTCATGATTGGCCAAGCATGCACTGTGACCTTGCATGCTTGGCCAATCACAGCGCTGGCAGCGAGGAGAGTCATAATTGGCCACAGGCAGGATGCCTGTGGCCAATTATAGCTCAGGGGGCTTAGTACACACCCCACACTATATAAGGCCGCCAGCACGGCGGCCTTGTGTAGTGTGTTCCAGCGTGCAGGGAAAGAGCAAGACAGCCAGGGACAGTATTCTTTTCTCAGGCATCTGCAGGAGTTAAAGTGGGTGTTGTGTGCCTCCAGCACAGTATACACCTGTATCTACCCTTTTATGCTGGTGTTCTCTAATACAGGCATCTGCAGGAGTTAGTGGGTGTTGTGTGCCTCCAGCACAGAACAATATACACCTGTATCTACCCTTTATTGCTGGTGTTCTCTAATACAGGCATCTGCAGGAGTTAAAGTGGGTGTTGTGTGCCTCCAGCACAGTATACACCTGAAGATACCCCTTATTGCTGGTGTTGTCTGTTGCATATCTTGCATATTAGCCTTTAAAATGAGCACTTTTGATTTTGAACATTCGAGTCCCATAGACTTTAATAGGGTTCTAAAGTTCGTACAAATTTTTGGTCCGTTCGAAGGTTCTGGTGCAAACCGAACCGGGGGGTGTTCGGCTCATCCCTAATCATGAGTTGTAGATGCAGTAATTTTTAGCAGGGTTTCAAGGGTTCCTCTGTGTTGAAAAGGTTGAGAAAGGCTGATCTACACCCATGTACTTACACATAAATTGTCAACCTCCTCTTATTTTCTGGAAAAGAAAGCTACAATTTTTTTTTCATAGTAGACTACCCTGGAGTTAAGCCACATCTACCCATCAACCTTAGGCTCCTGCCAGAGATGTTCTAAGAAACCAGGCAACTATCTTCATATCTGGTGGAAATGCCACCAGCAAAACCTTTTTGGAGTATTGTCTCCTCTACATACCATAACATGTGCATATCTAATGCTTGGTTTTGCCCTTGGGTGGCACTATTGTCAATAATACCTTTAAAATTGAGAAAGGAATCCTGAGACATTGCCTAATCTTAGCCAGGGTTCCGATATTCTGATATTGGAAGTTTACCAGTCCACCTTGGCTGGTTGAAATGTTCTGAGGAACCAGGTAACTATGTTCATAACTGGTAGAGATGCAATCAGCTAACCTCTTTTTGGAGTATTGACTTCTACACATACCATTGCATAGCATATCTTAATGATCCAGTTTTCCCTTGGGTGGTTCTTTTGTCAATGATACCTGAGCCCCCCTCTAAAATTATAAAATACATCTTGAGACACTGCCTACTCTCAGCCAGCAATGTATTATCCTGACATTGGAAATGTACCAGTCCAACATGGCTGGTGGAGATGTTCTGAGGAACCAGGCAACTATCTTCATACCTGTTAGCCCTTGTACACGCGGTCGGACATTCCGACAACAAAATCCATAGGATTTTGTCTGACAGATTTTGTCTGAAACTTGTGTTGCATACAGACGGTCGGACAAAGTTGTCGGAAAATCCGATCGTTCAGAACGTGATGACGTTATTTTGTTACGACAGGACTACATTCAGGCTAGTAGCCAATAGCTTTGGTCTAGGAATTTGATCTGAGCATGCGTGGCACTTTGTCCGATCGGAATTCTCTACAAACGATCGGACAAAGTTGACAGAAAATTTTATAGCCCAGCTCTAAAACTTTGTTGGACGGATATTCCGACGGAAACAGTCTGATGGAGCCCACACACGGTCGGATTATCCGACAACACGGTCCGATCGGACATTTTCCGTCGGAATATCCGACCGTGTGTACAAGGGCTTAGAGATGCCATAAACGAACCTCCTTTTGGAGTATTGTCTTTTTTTACATACCATAGAATAGCATATCTAATGCTCCAGTTTCCCCTTAGGTGGCCCTTTTGTCAATGACCCCTGGGATAGGTGCTTTTCTAAAATTGAGAAATGCATCCTGAGACACAGGGGTTGATTTACTAAAAGCAAATAGACTGTGCACTTTGCAAAGCTTGCACTCTGAATGAATAGTTGCTCCAGAGCTTAGTAAATGAGCAGAAGCTCTGCTGACTTCCACCATCCAATCACATGCAAGCAAAAATTCAGTTTTTTTTTTCCTTGCACGTAATTGGGTGTTCTTTGCAAAGTGAATCTTTACCTCGTTTACTAAGATCTGGATAACTGTACTTGTGGAGTGCAACCCCACTGCCTTCTCCCAGCCAGTGTTGCGATGTCCTGAGACTGGAAATCTACCAGTCCTCCATGGCTGGTGGAGATATTCTGAGGAATGAAGCGCTTGTCTTCATATTTGTTAGAGATGCCATCAGTTCAGGGGTGGACTGACCATTTGGCTACTCGGGCACTGCCCGAGGGCCCTGGGCCACTAGGGGGCCCCATCAGGGTTGCCAGCCTCATAAAACCAGGGACAGTATGTAAACATCTGTGGCTTTTTTTACATCTATCTCTGAAATGTCCCTTACCGACATCATTTTGGTCTAAAAATCCTGAGATTATAGCTGCCCCACCTCTCCAGTACCTTCTCAGCCAATAGAAACATGCATGTGTATATTGTGTGATTGTATACTGTGTGTGTGTATACTGTGTGATTGTATACTGTGTGGCCCCATAATTTCTGATTGCCTGGGGGCCCCATAATCTTCTATTGCCGGGGGGCCCCATGAGTTGTCAGTCCACCCCTGCATCAGTTAACCTGCTTTTGGAGTATTGTCTTCTCCACATACCATAGCATAGCATATCTAATGCTCCGGTTTCCCCTTAGGCCGCGTACACACGGGCGGACTGTTCGCCCAACTTTGTCCGCTGAACAGTGTTTGGGCGGACAGTCCGCTCGTGTGTGGGCTTTCAGCGGACAGTTTCAGCGGACAGTTGGACGAACAAGGTTTTTCGGAAATTCCGTAAAACTGTCTGCTGAAACCTTGTTTCAGCGAACAGTCCGCTCGTGTGTAGGCTTGTTCGTCAAACAAAGTTGCACGCATGCTCAGAAAGGATTTTCACGCCGAAAGCTATAATGCAGTGTATAGGACGTCGTATTTTTCGTCCCGTCGTACGTGCCGTTCACGTCATCGCGCACGGTTTCAGCAAACTGTTCGTTCGTCGTGTGTGGCCATGTCCGTCCATGCTAAGTTTGAGCGGACTGTTTGCCGAAACTGTTGGACGGACAAAGTTGGGCGAACAGTCCGCCCGTGTGTACGCGGCCTTAGTTGCCCTTTTGGCAATGACACCTGGGTCCTCTTCTAAAATTGAGAAATGCATCTTGAGACACAGCCAGGGTTGTGATTTCCCAGAATCCAAGGAGGCTTTTTTGAGCTGGTCCTGTTGGTTGACCTTCAGGGAATCCAACACCTTTAAAGCACTTTGTTAAAGGTGGTGGATCTATTTCTATGGACACGCTTTGTGTGACAAAATAAAACACAGTTACAAAGATTGTAGACTTTGCAACATTGTATATTATTTGTAGCACAAGCTTGAACTTGCATTGGCTGCGTATGTGGATATGATATTATGTTGTCTCTGTTCAGGTGAATTTTGTGACTCAATGTAGTGACCACTGTGTCTTGAACCCCACTTTTGCTACAGCTTTATTCTGTACTGAACTGTGTGCTGTAAAACTTCAATAAAGATGTATTTTACAAAAAAAAAAAAAAATATATAGCTACATCCGAAAACTGCTTTCCCAAAATTGGCTCAGCAAATGAGTAATTTTTTTCTGTCTCTCACATACCCCATGGGAGAGATAACCTGCAGAAGCTTTTGTCTCATCCTACAAAGCCACAGCCTAGGTGTCACTTGTACAATTCTGTATTGTCTGTTTGTCTCCTTTTGTAAAGATAGCTGACCAGAGCTAGATCATTTAAGGACCAGCTGGATGTCCTGGGCAGGACCGTCTTTAAGGCAGGCCAAAAGGGACAGCTGCCCTGGGCCCTATCATTGTTGTGGGGCCCAAAGCAGCTGCCTCATACTTGCCAACTATCCCAGTTTAAATTCCCTTGTCCTTTGACGTTTTAGTACTGTGATGTGTCCCAATATCTCAGTTTGAAGTGCTGGTACTAATTCTGCTCAGCTCTGCCTTCTTGTTGTGTATTGATGACTCACCTGTAGACCCTGTGTTTACATGTAAATAACCGACATTCATTTGTAAATAGCGGTAGCATTCATAAGTAAATAGCTGAAGCCAGGTATATGTAAATAAAGGTGGCATTCATATGTATATCACAGTGCAGTGAGGAGATGATGTGCTGTAACTTCTAGCAACCAATCAGTGAGCAGTAAGCCCTTGTACACACGGTCGTACATTCCGATGGACAATGTACGATAGGACCGTGTTGTCGGATAATCCGACAGTGTATGGGCTCCATCGGATCTGTTTCCGACGGACCAAGTTTTCCAGCTGGGCTATAAAATTTTCCGACAACATGATCCGATCTGACTTTGTCCGATCATGTGTAGAGAATTCCGATCGGGCACACGCATGCTCAGATCAAATTCCTACACCAAAGCTATTGGCTACTAGCCTGAATGTAGTCCCGTCCTAACGAAATAATGTCATCCCGTTAAGTACGATCGGATTTTCTGACAACTTTGTCCGACTGTGTGTATGCAACAGTTTCGGACAAAATCCGACGGATTTGGTTGTCGGAATGTCCGACCGTGTGTACAAGGGCTAATACTTGTACAGTAACCTCAAGCAACCAATTAACAAGTAGAAATTTGCTGTAACCTCTAGCAACTAAACAGTGAGCCGTAATGTGTGTTGTAACCTCTAGCAACCAGTCAGTAAGCAGTAATGATATGCTGTAACTGCTGGCAACCAATCGCAATTGCTGCCTGATCTGATACAATAAATAGCAGCTATCAGTTTACTGTATGTTTCAGAGCAGATGGAGAGTGAAATTGAATGGGGGAGGCCCAAGAAAATTTTTGCCCAGGGTCCAATCAATATTAATACGGCCCTCGTCCTGGGGGCCTCACTACCTTTGTGCTCCTGAAATACTCCAGATGGCTAGCGCAATTGGCAAAGCGGAGCACCTGCTCGTCCTTTAAATTTGGTGTCTGATGGAGTGGACCATACCAAAACAGCCAATGCAAATGGTGCAGCTTCTTTGTACCAATTGCAATTCTTATCAATGTCAGTTGCAGAGATTAGGGAGGACCAAAGCTGCTACCTTGTCTATGGACTCATTTTCTCTTAAGCTGGCCATAGATGGATCAAATCTTGGTCAGTTCAGCATGGACCGGCCAAGATTGGATCCATCTATGGGCAGGCTGGTTTTACTGAAGTCAATACATCGATCAACACAATCAGCCTGCCAGATTTTTTGCATGCGATTAGTGCCGCCGGCTATAGCCGCCAGCAGTAATCTTTGTGAAAGTTCCCCGTCGGCAGAACACAATAGCGTTGTGGGAGGGATTACTCCATCAACAATGGATTTTTTGATGAGGAAACCAAGTAATTTTCTTTCTGTGATTGTAGGAAACAAAATCGCATCATCTATGGCTTGCCTTAGTCCTTCTCTGTAGAGTACCAGAGAAGGTTAAGGATGGCATTTGTGGTTCTTCCATTGATAAAGGTTGTATAGTTATCAACACTGTAACTACAACCAAAATGTTTTTTTCTTTTTTTTGAGCTTTTAGATTCTTTTTTCAAAAATTTACAGTATTGCTATCTGTGGCCCCTTTTAGCAGATTTTCCCCCTACTTCCTGTTCCTGTTTTCACTAGCACAAGAACGAGAAATCCCCCAAGAGGAGCACAAATACCTGACATTGATTGTTACTGTTTACCAGGTCCCACTGTCTGAAGTTTAATCAAACTTTAAGCAAAACGACTGCCAAAAAATAACATGGTAAAAATGAATAGCATATCAAAAAAACAAAACAAAAAAAAAAAAACTTTTGCTGCACTGTTCACCTTCAGTCTAGAAATTCACCCTCAGTAATTGTTTTTTGCCACTAGACATCCTTAGTCTGATGGCTGCCATTTTTTAATCATCATCCCGGACCAGCCCCCAACCTGTGACTAGACAGTGAAAGGAAAAGCAGCAGAGTGATGAGAGCATCTCTCTGTCCTATCAGCATGCTTCTTGTTAGCACACAAATTGATCAGCTCCTTGTGCTGCTTCTTCATCTCACACTCCAAGCCTGCTGTGCAGGGACTGCAGGAGGCTGTTGCCAGGTTCAGAATGTCATATGTGACGAAACGCGTATGAGGAGGTAATGTGCTAATGTCACCGCGCCCTCTCATTGAGAAGGAAGGGAGCTTGAATGGTAGCCGGCCAGCTTCATTTCTTCTATGTGATTTTAAGGCGCTTAAATGTGTAAACTTTTTAATTGATTTATTAAATCGGTATTTTGCCTGAGAACCCATCATCTTATATTATCCCGGGATCCCCTGCTGAGTAAAAGGCCTGGGCTGGGCTAAAGCCATATGCTTATTCCTGTGGGTTATCTGGTAAGCGTGTTCTTTGTAAGGTGGCGGTTCACTTGTCTGTGTTAAATATCACTGGGGTGTTCCGTATACAATACAGTATCACGCTATGGTCTATATTATTTATTCCTTTATGGGCTGATTGCCGAATCATCTCCCATGGAGCTACGGACTTCTTAGTATCTAATTGAGGATCATATCAACCTGTATGCAGAATCCTGGTCATGGAAAGCAAAGGCCTGGGCTGGGTTAAAGCCATCCGCCCAAATTTGATTGCTATCTGGTAAGTGTGTTTTCTATGAGGTGGTGGGACACTTATCTGTGATTACACCAGTGTGGTGTCTTTCTTTTACGTTTTTCAGCCACATACAAGTATTGGAACTGTAATTGGATATATGGACTGTAATTAGCGCAATTATTCTCCTCTCCACTAAAAAAGGGTTAACTGTTTGTTTCGTCTGAAGGAGAGTAAAAACACTTTAACTCACCTGATCCTCTGTTCCCTCGGCAGATGGCGCTCCCCCGTGTTCCGGTGGTGGACTGTACCTTTGTGTCATCACTGCTAAAGTAGGGTTACGGACCCTGCAGTGGTCTTGATGATGTCAGGCAGGGCCGGGACAAGGGGTGGGCAGAAGGGGAGGCTGCCCTGGGCACTGTGGTATCATGTGCAGTGAAGGGGGCACCGTAAGGAAACTGGGGGAGGGGATTTTTGTTGTAAGGGGAAACTTGGAGGGTGGCAGAGGGTA
Source organism: Lithobates pipiens (assembly GCF_037356315.1). Taxonomy (NCBI): domain Eukaryota; kingdom Metazoa; phylum Chordata; class Amphibia; order Anura; family Ranidae; genus Lithobates; species Lithobates pipiens. The sequence continues at coordinate 24,853,801 of NW_027507789.1, forward strand.
TTGTTCTAGGAGGGGAAACTAGTGGGGGTATGCTAAGAGTGTTAATTTAGGGGGCTTTTTGTGGGGAATTGGAATGAGAGAAGTAGATTTGTGCTTAGAGGGAGGATGAGGGGGGAGTTTCCAGTGGGGGGGGGATGAAGATGTGTCCCGGGAGGGGAAATTGGGAATTTCTAGGGGTAGAGAATTTGTGCTAGGAGGGTTTTTTTTGGGGGGGGGGGATTTGGGGGGGGGGGGCAAAGATTTGTGCTGGGAGGAGGGAAAATTATGCTTAGGGGAAGTGAAAAGGATTAGTGCTCAGTTTTTTTGTTGAGGAGGATCTTTGTTGCCACATAATTCTCATACATTTTGGGGGGGGGCACAGTTTGGCATGTTCGCCCTGGGCTCTAGAAGACCTTATCCCAGCACTGACGTCAGGACCTTTGACAGCTGAAGCGTGGGGGGAAAAGACACTACAGGGACCAGTCCATCGGCTGAGGAGGATTAGGTAAGTAGATCTTTTTTTTATGTCCCCTACAGCTTTAAAATCCAACACATTTCAAGTATCAAAAGAACCCCCTTCTTCAGGGTTGAATACTATTGAATGGCGAGAGCGCTAGACTGGAAGGATCCTGAGGTTTAAAGCGGTAGCAAATGCAAAACCAAAAATTTTATATATTGCAGTTTACCAATCCTTGTGTGATGTAATGGCTGCATTTGTTTTATTTTTTTATGCTTTTCCCCTCTATTTTCACCTGCCGTTCTGGCCAGTAACACACCTCCTATATTAGAGTGTCCCCACTCTGGATGAAGGAGCACAGCGGTCACCTTTGGACAGCAGCATTGTCAGTCTTGGGGGGAGGCAAGTGTTAGATGTACTAGCAGATTTAGACACACTAACAAAATGAAGCCAAACCCGAGCTTAAACTGCAGTTACACAAGCAATTACAGCAATTTTTTTTTTTTTGTATTTTGGAATAAAAGTTTAACATAAATAAAAGCTGATCATTGTAAGCACCCCTGTCGGTGGTAAATGGTTTGTCTCAATTCTGTAACTGCTACATCTCAGGGAGGCTTGTCCTTTTGAAAAGCAACAGAATTACTGACTGGATCACCAGATGAAAATAAAGGAAAGAACACCTAAAAAAAAAAAAATGAAGGCAGCCGCCAATTGGTAAGCTGCAATATAATAAATGTTTGCTTTTAGGTACCTTTGTTCTTGTGACCATTTTCACCAGTTCTGCAAGCGAGGGATAAATCCAAACTTTGAGTTGTCACCAAGACAGGAAAAAAGAGGAAATCTTCCAATGGGACACTTTTTCCAGTGATAACTGTCACTGATTGGATCTTCCTTCATTTTGGAGGTGAAGGTGCAAAAAAAAAAAAAAAAAATGTTGAGTTTTAACAATTTCCTCCAAAATGCAAAAATGGCTTTAACAATACAATGCCTTTTGCCCCATTGTGTGCCCTGCCTGAGTACAAAGAAGCAGACGCAGGTTTGAGAATACATTACATACATGGGCGATGCAACTGATCCCTGCAGTGGTGCATGTCACTCTCTGGTCCCGCTGACGTCCTCGCAGGATGCACTCACCACCAGGGAAACTCTGTGTCCTCACTGTTCACTACACCACCCTGGAAGCATGCCTGACCTGCACGACTCAGTGGAGGAAGTATGCTGAAGGAGGCACCTTAATGTAAAGGGGCACTCTAATGGGGAGAATCCATGTAAGGGGGCACTCTGAAGGTGACACCTGATGTAAGAGGGCTTTCTGATGGGGACCCTGATGTAAGGGGGCACTCTGATGGGGACCATTCATGTAAGGGGGCACTCTGATGGGGAGAATCAATGTAAGAGGGAAATCTGAATGTGACACCTGATGTAAGGGGACTCTCTGATGGGGACAACTGATGTAAGGGGGCTTTCTGATGGGGACCCTGATGTAATGGGGCACTCTGATGGGGACCATCCATGTAAGGGGGCACTCTGAAGGAAACACCTTGATGTAAGGGGGCACTCTGATGGGGAGAATCCATGTAAGAGGGCTTTCTGATGGGGAAACCTTATGTAAGGGAGCTTTCTGATGGGGACCCCGATGTAAGGGGGCACTCTGATGGGGACAATCCATCTAAGGGGGCACTCTGAATGGGACACCTGATCTAAGGGGACTCTCTGATTGGGACACCTTATGTAAGGAGGCACTCTGATGGGAACACCTGATGTAAGGGGGCTTTCTGATGGGGACCCTGATGTAATGGGGCACTCTGATGGGGACCATCCATGTAAGGGGGCACTCTGAAGGAAACACCTTGATGTAAGGGGGCACTCTGATGGGGAGAATCCATGTAAGAGGGCTTTCTGATGGGGAAACCTGATGTAAGGGGGCTTTCTGATGGGGACCCTGATGTAAGGGGGCACTCTGATGGGGACAATTCATGTAAGGGGGCACTCTGATGGGGAGAATCCGTGTAAGAGGGCTTTCTGATGGGGAAACCTAAAGTAAGGGGGCTTTCAGATGGGGACACCTGATGTAAGGGGGGCACTCTGATGGGGACAATCCATGTAAGGGGGCACTCTGAATGTGACACCTGATGTAAGGAGACTCCCTGATAGGGACACTTGATGTAAGGGGATTCTCTGATGGGGACGCCTGATGTAAGGGGGCTTTCAGATGGGGACACCTGATGTAAGGGGGGCACTCTGATAGTGACAATCCATGTAAGAGGGCACTCTGAATGTGACACCTGATGTAAGGGGGCACTCTGATGGGGACACCTGATGTAAGATGGCTTTCTGATGGGTACTCTGATGTAACGGGGCACTCTGATGGGGAGAATCCATGTAAGGGGGCTTTCTGATGGGGACACCTGATGTAAGGGGGCACTCTGACAGGAACTCTGATGTAAGGGGGCACTCTGATGGGGACACCTGATGTAAAGGGGCACTCTAATGGGAACACCTGATGTAAGGGGGCTTCCTGGTGGGGACACCTGATGTAAGGGGGCACTCTGATGGGAACCCTGATGTAAGGGGGCTTCCTGGTGGGGACACCTGAATGTAAGGGGGTACTCTGATGGGGAGCCTGATGTTAGGGGGCACTCTTATAGGGACCCTAATGTAAAGGGGGCACTCTGATGGGGACACTCCATGATGTAAAGGGGGCACTCTGAAGGAGACCCATGATGTAAGGAGGCTCTCTGGTAGGAACCCTGATGTTAGGGGGCACTCTGATGGGGATCCTGATATAGGGGGCCACGCTGATAGGGACCTTGATATAAGGGAGCACTCTGATGGGAACCTGATGTAAAGAGGGGACTTCAGCTTTGAAGGTTAAATATACAAATAATCGCAGGACCCAAGTTCTCATTATCAGCCTAAAATGCAGACACGCAAAATAACACACACACGTTGCTTTCCCTTTAAGACACGAAGATGCGATATTGTTGATAAGTTGTCCTGGGAGCCACCGGGGCACTTCCCGGCAACATCACACGGAAACTCATAAACGGTTCAGATTATTAGATTCCGATTCCGCTACCAAATGCCGGGGCTTGTTTGAAAGGATAGGATGTATCCCCAGACAAAGACACCATGGAAACAAGAGGCAGTGTTCAACACAGACATACATCCGACACTATGGCCTCAGAACTCAGATGTATGTAAGAATTTATTTTTACTCGTGTATGGCGGTGTATACAGCTGTTACTAAGGCAACACTGTCCCAATCTGTTACCTTGAAGTGGTGTTTCCTGTTCCCGTTGCGGCATAAAAAGCGAATCTGGACAGGCTCGTTTTTTTTTTTTTTTTTTTCACGCATCCTAAAATGCAGGTACAAGTCCAAATAACAAGAACAGTTAAAGGCACAGTCCACCTTTTTAAAAGAAAACAAATGAATGCCCCCACATTGATTAAAGACCAAATGTGGTGCATCGGTTACAATTGTGCATTGAGACCCTGCAGAGCATCGCAACTGCAATAAGAGCAATGCACAGGCACCTACAGAGTCTTACCTCAGATTCGGAGCACAGCGTCTCCAAATTTAACCACCGTGCAGCACTCCAAATTATATGTGGTAAAGTGCATTGGGCAAATATATACAAAAATAATGATAATAATAAAATGCTTTTCAATACAATAAAAAAAATCCATCTAATATGAAAACCACCAAAAAAAATAAAAAATCCTGTGCAGTTATCAATAACAGTTTTGCATTAATGCTTAATCACAACAAAATACCAAAAGTCTTAAATGAAAAATTAACCAAAACAAGTTATTTTGAATGAGCGATAAAAAGTAGTTGCAAAGAGCTGATAAATAATAGGAAACCACAGTCCGTATACTGTATATATTGAAATATCACCAAAGAAATAGGGTGTGTAGATATCCAGGAAAACGACCAAAAGATCACTACACCGCGTGCAATAAAGTGTGGGGGGGGGGGGGGTTACCGGATGGTTATGACCCTGTTTAAAGAGGAAGTAAACCCCTTCAAACCACTTTGACCTACAGGTAAGCCTAGATTAAGGCTTACCTGTAGGTCCAAGCAATATCTCCTAAACCTATATGGTTTAGGAGATATTTGCCCGAAAATGGGCACCGCTGTCTACGGCGCATGCGCCGTAGACAGCGGCGCGCAGGCGCACTAAATGCGGCAAGTCCAAGAATGGATTTGCCTAATTTGTCGACTCCCATGCGCATGCGCGGGAGTGACGTCATCGCGGCTTCGCCGCTGTCATTGGTCGGAGCTGCGAGACGCCACCAGCAAGATGGACGCGGCGGACTACAGGGATCAGCGGCCACTTCGCTGGCTCCTGTGTCAGGTAAGTGACACATAATGAGCTACTATGTGATGCATAGTAGTCCATTATGCTTTACCTTTGCAGGGAAAAAAAGAGGAAGTAAACCCATCAGGGTTTACTTCCTCTTTAACCACTTGCCGACCGCCTCACGCCGATGTACGTCGGCAGAATGGCACGGGCAGGCATAAGCACGTACATGTGTACATGTACATGCGGCGGTCGGTTTTCGTTCGGGAGCGATCCCGGACGAGGGGACGGCCATTCATTCATGGCCACCCCCTCGCGATCGCTCCCGACGAATGGAAATCCCCGGTGACATCACTTCCTCTCCTGTAATGTAAACACAGGAGAGGAAGTGATGTATTCTCTCCTCCGTGTCGGTATTTTTCGTTCCGACACGGAGGAGAGCGGATCAGTGAGTTGCACCAACACATCCCACACACAGTAGAACATGCCAGGCACACTCACACCCCCCCTTTACCCCCCGATCACCCCCCCAATTACCCCTGCCCCCCAGTCACAGTGACACCAATGTCATTTTTTTTTTTTTTTTTTTTTTTTTTGCATTGGTGTCATTTGTGACTGTAATAACTGTTAGGGCAGTTAGGGTTAGCCCCCTTTAGTTCTAATGTACCCCCCTAACCCCCCCAATAAAGGTTTAACCCCGTGATCACCCCCCGTCGCCAGTGTCACTAAGGCTGGGTTCACATTGCAGCGGTTTATGAGAACGAATGTGATTCGCACCGCACTGCAGTGCAAATCACATCCGATCTCTGTGCGATTCGAGTTCAGCCATTCGCCGCACCCGCCGCACCCGCCACACCCGCCGCACCCGCCGCAAATTCGCACGGGACCCTTTTTTTGGCCCGCAGCAGAATCGGATCGCATGGGTGTTCACACCATGCGATCCGAGTTTGCAGATCGCACTGCGATATGCGAACTGATCTGGGGGTGTCAGTAACATTTCACTGACACTCCCAGCAGTTCGCATAGGGCAGTGTGAACTGCCGCCGGGAGGCATGCGATGCGGGAACCCGCCGCGGATTCGCGGCGTTTCCGCATCGCTCCAGTGTGAACCCAGCCTAATAAGCGATCATTTTTCTGATCGCCGTATTAGTGTCACAGGTGACGCTAGTTAGGCAGGTAGGTATTTAGGTTCGCCGCAGCTTTTTATAGCGCTAGGGACCCCCATATACTACCGCATAAAGCCCCCTGATTGCCCCCTAGTTAACCCTTTCACCAGTGATCACCATATAACTGTTACAGGTGACGCTGGTTGGTTAGTTATTTTTTTATAGTTTCAGGGCACCCGCCATTTATTACCTAATAAAGGTTTAACCCCCTGATCACCCGGCAGGTGTCATTTGTGACTAATAACTGTTAGGGCAGTTAGGGTTAGCCCCCTTTAGTTCTAAGGTACCCCCCTAACCCCCCCAATAAAGGTTTAACCCCGTGATCACCCCCCGTCGCCAGTGTCACTAAGGCTGGGTTCACATTGCAGCGGTTTATGAGAACGGATGTGATTCGCACCGCACTGCAGTGCAAATCACATCCGATCTCTGTGCGATTCGAGTTCAGCTATACAGATAGTATGGCTGAATTCGTGTCGCACCCGCCGCACCCGCCGCAAACTCGCACGGGACCCTTTTTTTGGTCCGCAGCAGAATCGGATCGCATGGGTGTTCACACCATGCGATCCAAGTTTGCAGATCGCACTGCGATATGCGAACTGATCTGGGGGTGTCAGTAACATTTCACTGACACTCCCAGCAGTTCGCATAGGGCAGTGTGAACTGCCGCCGGGAGGCATGCGATGCGGGAACCCGCCGCGCATTCGTGGCGTTCCCGCATCGCTCCAGTGTGAACCCAGCCTAATAAGCGATCGTTTTTCTGATCGCTGTATTAGTGTCACAGGTGACGCTAGTTAGGCAGGTAGGTATTTAGGTTCGCCGCAGCTTTTTATAGCGCCAGGGACCCCCATATACTACCGCATAAAGCCCCCTGATTGCCCCCTAGTTAACCCTTTCACCAGTGATCACCATATAACTGTTACAGGTGACGCTGGTTGGTTAGTTATTTTTTTATAGTTTCAGGGCACCCGCCATTTATTACCTAGTCTCACTAGTGTACCCCTAAATTTAGGGGTGTCTACTTTCTAAAATGGGGTCATTTGGGGGGGGGGGTTTGTGCCATCTTGGCATTTTATGGCCTTCAAAACTGTAACGCCCTTAGAAAGCCTGAAGGCGGTGCTTGGTTTTTGGGGCCCCGTACGCGGCTAGGCTCCCAAAAAGTCCCACATATGTGGTATCCCCGTACTCAGGAGAAGCAGCAGAATTTATTTTGGGGTGTCATTTCACATATGCCCATGGCATGCGTGAGCAATATATCATTTAGTGACAACTTTGTGAAAAAAAAAAAAAGTTTGTAATTTTCCCGCAACTTGTGGCAAAATATAAAATATTCCATGGACTCAACATGCCTCTCAGCAAATAGCTTGGGGTGTCTACTTTCTAAAATGGGGTCATTTGTGGGGGTTTTGTGCCATCTTGGCATTTTATGGCCTTCAAAACTGTAATAGGTAGTGAGAAGTGAACTCAAAAAATTACGCCCTTAGAAAGCCTGAAGGCGGTGCTTGGTTTTCGGGGCCCCGTACGCGGCTAGGCTCCCAAAAAGTCCCACATATGTGGTATCCCCGTACTCAGGAGAAGCAGCAGAATTTATTTTGGGGTGTCATTTCACATATGCCCATGGCATGCATGAGCAATATATCATTTAGTGACAACTTTGTGAAAAAAAAAAAAAAAAAAAAAAGTTTGTAATTTTCCCGCAACTTGTGGCAAAATATAAAATATTCCATGGACTCAACATGCCTCTCAGCAAATAGCTTGGGGTGTCTACTTTCTAAAATGGGGTCATTTGTGGGGGTTTTGTGCCATCTTGGCATTTTATGGCCTTCAAAACTGTAATAGGTAGTGAGGCGTGAAATCAAAAATTTACGCCCTTAGAAAGCCTGAAGGCGGTGCTTGGTTTTCGGGGCCCTGTACGCGGCTAGGCTCCCAAAAAGTCCCACATATGTGGTATCCCCGTACTCAGGAGAAGCAGCAGAATTTATTTTGGGGTGTCATTTCACATACGCCCATAGCATGTGTGAGCAATATATCATTTAGTGACAACTTTGTGTAAAAAAAAAAAAAAAATTTTTTTTTTGTCATTATTCAATCGCTTGAGGCAAAAAAATAAAATATTCAATGGGCTCAACATGCCTCTTATCAATTTCCTTAGGGGGTCTACTTTCCAAAATGGGGTCATTTGGGGGGGTTTTGTACTGCCCTGTCATTTTAGCACCTCAAGAAATGAGATAGACAGTCGTAAACTAAAAGCTGCGTAAATTCCAGAAAACGTACCTTAGTTTGTAGATGTGACAACTTTTGCGCAAACCAATAAATATACAATTATTGACTTTTTTTTTACCAAAGACATGTGGCTGAATACATTTTGGCCTAAATGTATGACTAAAATTGAGTTTATTGGATTTTTCTAATAACAAAAAGTAGAAAATATCATTTTTTTTCAAAATTTGCGGTCTTTTTACGTTTATATCGCAAAAAATAAAAATCGCAGAGGCAATCAAATACCATCAAAAGAAAGCTCTATTTGTGGGAAGAAAAGGACGCAAATTTTGTTTGGGTACAACATTGCATGACCGCGCAATTACCAGTTAAAGCAGCGCAGTGCCAAAGTGTAAAAAGACCTCTGGTCATTTACCAGCAAAATGGTCCGGTCTGAAAGTGGTTAAGGTGGTCAATATAGGCCTTAGTGGATATGATGGGACATCAATGGCAACCTAGAGTAGATATTGGAAGATACACCAGCCCAGGGGCGGACTGACCATTCGGCCGCTCAGGCACTGCCCGAGGGCCCCGGGCCACTAGGGGGCCCCATCAGGGTTGCCAGCCTCAGTAAAACCAGGGACAGTATGTAAAAATCTGTGGTTTTTTTTTACATTTGTCTCTGAAATGTCCCTTACCGACATCCTTTTGGTCTAAAAATCCAGAGATTATAGCTGCCCCACCTCTCCAGTACCGTCTCAGCCAATAAAAACATGTCTGTGTATACTGTGTGTACATGTATGTGTATACTGTGTGATTGTATACTGTGTGTGTGTATACTGCGTGGCCTCATAATCTCTGATTGCCTGGGGGCCCCATAATCTTCTATTGCCCGGGGGCCCCATGAGTTGACAGTCCGCCCCTGCTCCAGCCACTCCCATACCTCCCAAATTTTTGAGATGAAAATGAGGGACACCTATCAGCAAAAGTATGCAGGCATAGGACACACCCCTTGCCACACCCCCTTAAAGGAGAATTGTACAAAAAAAACAAGATTGGTTAAACACAAAAGTGCTTTTTTTATGACCCTTATTATGACCCTGATTAAGGTGGTCAAGATGGGCATTAGTGGATATGATGGGACATCAATAGCAACCTAGTATAGATATTGGAAGATACTCCAGCCACTCCCATACCTCCCAACTTTTTGAGATGAAAATAAGGGACACCTATCAGCAAAAATATGCAGGCATAGGACACACCCCTTGCCACACCCCTTAAAGGAGAATTGTACAAAAAAACAAGGATTGGTTAAACACACAAGTGCTTTTTTTATGACCCTTATTATGACCCTGATTAAGGTGGTCAATATGGGCCTCAGTGGAAAAGATGGGACATCAATGGCAACCTAGTATGGATATTGGAAGATACTCCAGCCACTCCCATACCTCCCAACTTTTTGAGATGAAAATAAGGGACACCTATCAGCAAAAATATGCAGGCATAGGACACACCCCTTGCCACGCCCCCTTAAAGGAGAACTGTACTAAAAACAACATTGGTTAAACACACAAGTGCTTTTTTTTTACCACTAATATTCCTTCATATTGGCTTTTGGAATCTACAAATGCAGCAATTTAGAAATCAGATGAAAGGTTTAGCGCTGGGAAACACTTTTTGATAGATAAAAGGTGCATTTTATATACATCTATATAGATCAGACCAAAGTGAGGAACAAATGAGGAGGAAAGAGGGACAGAGGGACATTGCTCCAAATCAGGGACAGTCCCTCGAAATCAGGGACAGTTGGGAGCTATGCACTCCTGTCTGTCACAGGTGATAAGCATCCTTAGCCCAACCTTCCGCTCAGTCAATCGGTTCCTACAGACTAAATAATATACACAGATTTGACTAATGCCCCGTACACACGAGCGGAATTTACGTCGGAAAAATCATGGATGTTTTTTTCTACGGAATTCCGCTCAAGCTTAGCTTGCATGCACACAGTCACACAAAAGATCTCTGAACTTTGGGCCGTCAAGAACGCGGTGACGTACAACACTACTACGAGCTGAGAAAATGAAGTTCAATGCTTCCGAGCATGCGTCGAATTGTTTCCGAGCATGCATAGGAATTTTGCATGTCGGAATTGCTACAGACGATTGGAATTTCCGATCGGAACCTTTTCCATCGGAAAAATAGAGAACCTGCTCTCAATCTTTTGCTGGCAGAAATTCCGCCAGCAAAAGTCCGATGGAGCGTACACGTGGTCGGAATTTACGACCAAAAGCTCACATCGGACTTTTGCTGGCGGAATTTCCGATCGTGTGTAAGGGGCATTATTTTCATTAAAGAAATGCAGCTGAATAAATTTTGGCCTAAATTTATGAAGAACAATTATTTATTTGTAAAAGAAAAGCACATTTTTGTTTCCCCCAAATTCGTTTTTTGTTTATTTTCTTTATTTAGTGACAGCACTGAAAGCTGAAAGTCAGCCTGAGCAGGAAGGTGGTAAATGTGCCCGGTATTGAAGTGGTTAATCATTCCCTAATCTAGCCAAAAAATCCAAAAATAATAATAATAATAATGAAAATAATAATGCAAATTAAAAATAAGTTTTGGCTGGAGATACACATAGCTCATTGAATAATAACAAGGAGATAATACAATCTCTGCACAATACATCGGAACATCGGGTAGTTCATCTCGTTTAAATTAATTTATTTGTAATTATTTTCATAAGCAAAGATGATACATTGGATTTTTAATTTCAGTCTTGTCATCGTATTTATGAAATTGCAATTATGATTGTCAAGGCCAATTCATTTTCTAGAAAAAAATATTCGTTTTAGACCCAGATCTAATCCATAGAGGATTTTTTGTTAATACATGTGAAAACAGTCCCAAGTATCAGCTTATTTTTACTTGGCTTTAAGCTGAACTCTGGGAAAAAGAATATTCATTTAATTATATTTTTCAATGGCCACAAAGGACTTAAATCCACTTTGTGTGCACTAAATACCTTTACAAACCCACATTTAACTGTATAAACATAGCCGTGACATCATCACTCTGCTGTACATGCAGAGAGCAGATCTGTGGGAAGGGCTCAGCAGGCTCCACCCACTGCAGGCTGCCTGCAGGAAATGACAGGAGGGGGGCGGAGACAGTTAATTTTAGGCAATTTTTTGTCTAACCCAAATTTTAATGCTAATAGGGCAGCAGCTGTACGCCGGATCACGTATATAGACGTATATAGACGTGCAGTGCTTATTTTTTTCTCAGAGAATAGGTCTAAGAAGTAGAACTCCACTTCTAAGTCAATTTGTGTCTCCGCCCCCTACCCATCTCCAAGCACCGACCCTTGGTTCCACCCCCTACCCACCTCCAAGCACCGACCCTTGGTTCCACCCCCTACCCACCTCTGAGCACCAACACTTTATTCCACCACCTACCCATCTCTAAGCATCGACCCTTGTTTCCACCCCACCCACCTCCAAGCACCGACCCTTGGTTCTATCCCCTACCCACCTCCAAGAACTGACCCTTGTTTCTAACCCCTACCCACCTCCAAGAACTGACCTTTGGTTCCACCCCCTACCCACCTCTGAGCACCGACCCGTGGTTCCACCCCCTACTCACCTCCGAGTACAGACTCTTTATTCCACCCCCTACCCACCAACAAGCACCGACCCTTGTTTCCACCCCTACCCACCTCCAAGCACTGACCTTTGGTTCCACCCCCTACCCACCTCCAAGCACCGACCCTTGGTTCCACCCCCTACCCACCTCTGAGCACCGACCCTTGGTTCCACCCCCTACCCACCTCTGAGCACCGACCCGTGGTTCCACCCCCTACTTACCTCTGAGTACAGACTCTTTATTCCACCTCCTACCCACCAACAAGCACCGACCCTTGTTTCCACCCCTACCCACCTCCAAGCACCGACCCTTGGTTCCACCCCCTACCCACCTCCAAGCACCGACCCTTGGTTCCACCCATTACCCACCTCCAAGCACTGACCCTTGCTTCCACCCCATACCCACCTCTGAGCACCGACCCTTTATTCCATCTCCCTACCCACGTGGCTCCAAGCACCAACCCTTGTTTCCACCCCTACCCACCTCCAAGCACTGACCCTTGGTTCCACCCCCTGCCCACCTCCAAACATTGACCCTTGGTTCCACCTCCACCCACCTCTGAGCACCAACCCTTTGTTCCACCCCTACCCAGCTTTTAGAGAATATAGAGCAAAGTATAAGTTTTTAGTACTAAGTCATTTTGTATGGAATTTGGTAATGATGACAAGAAAAGCAATAAAATAGATCCCCTGCAGCCATCAGCAATAGACTCTCCAGCAGCCAGTTGGGTAGTGACACGAATGCATGCCACCGCCGGCTCGCTCCCACTGTGATTATACACAGCGGGAGTCGATCTACAGGTACTGTGGACTCGATGTCTGCCAGCACCCGCCAATCATCTTGCAGAGACACAGAATGGCGGCCTGCCTATTTAAAGAAGGCAGATCGCCGTTCTGACAGGAAGAAAGGCATGGATCCTGTGTCTCTGCAAAGTAGGGACATGGATCCATGTCTTCCCCTAGTAAAAGCACCTTGCACACTGTAGTAAAACACAGGCTAGGCACACAGTTAACTCTTTGATCCCCCCTGATGTTAACCCCTTCCCAGACAGTGTCATTAGTACGGTGACGGTGCATTTTTTTTAGCACTGATCACTGTATTGTTGTCACTGGTTCCCAAAAAGTGTCAGTGTCTGAATACTGCCACAATATCACAGTCCCGCTATAATCATTGCCATTACTAGTAAAAAAAATCAATAAAAATGAATAAAAATATCCTATAGTTTGTAAACGCTATAACTTTTCTGCACACCAATCTATATACGCTTACTGACATTTATTTTTTACAAAAAATAGGTAGCAGAATGCACATTGGCCTAAATTGATGAAGACATTTGATTTTTTTCATTTTTTTTTTATTGGATATGTTTTATAGCAAGAAAAAAATATTGTTTTTGTTTTTTTTCAAAATTGTAGTCCGTGGCGGCGGCTGCGTGCTCAAGCTCCCCGCTCCTTGGGGTGGAGTAAGTCCGGAGAGCAGCGCAGCCAGCCTTTGTGCTACAATTCCCGTCGCCGCGGTCGGATCTTTTGTCTGCCTGGACAGTGGAAACACGTCATGTGGCTGGCCTGGGCGCGCCGCTGCCGGCTGGTGGCTGCAGTACAATAACAGTACTGTGGACCTGACCCCAGGAGCAACTTCACCCTCCCACAGGACTGGAGGAAGCTGTGCAAGGAGAAGGAGGAAGAGGTCTGCGCTGGCAGCTGCCGAGCAAGCTGAGGTTGAGTGAGAGACCCTGACAACCCCACATGATCAATCATCCCATCGATCTCCCCCCATACACCTCATTTACCTTGCCCATGGCCTGTGGGTCCTGCTGGGAGCTGCCCATGGCGTGTGGGTCCTGCTGGGAGCTGCCCATGGCCTGTGAATCCTGCTGGGTGCTGCCCATTGCCTGTGGGTCCTGCTGGGAGCTGCCCATGGCCCGTGAATCCTGCTGGGCGCTGCCCATGGCCTGTGGATCCTGCTGGTAGCTGCCCATGACCTGTGGGTCCTGCTAGCTGCTGGCCATGGCCTACAGGCCAGCAGGATCCACATGCGATGGTTGGCTCCCAGCAAGACCCACAGCCTCAGGCCATGGCCAGCTTCCAGCAGGACCCACAGGTCAGTAGCCAGCAGGACCTATAGGCTATTGTCCGCTTCCAGCAGGACCCATAGGCTATTGTCCGCTTCCAGCAGGGCCCATAGGCTATTGTCTGCTCCCAGCAGGACCCATAGGCTATTGTCTGCTCCCAGCAGGACCCATAGGCTATTGTCCGATCCCAGCAGGACCCATAGGCTATTTTCTGATCCCAGCAGGACCCATATGCTATAGTCCGATCCCAGCAGGACCCATAGGCTATTTTCTGATCCCAGCAGGACCCATAGGCTATTGTCCGCTCCAAGCAGGACCCATAGCCTACTGTCCACTCCCAGCAGGACCCATAGGCTATTGTTCGCTCCCAGCAGGACCCATAGGCTATTGTCCGCTCCCAGCAGGACCCACAGGTCAGTGGCTCGCAGGACTTACAGGTCCGCAGCCAGCTCCCAGCAGGACCCACGGGCTGGGCACCAGTGAGGCTGCACTTCATTTTGCAATGTTTACCATTATGCGGTTTAATAGTGGTTTTTTTGTAAGGGATTTTAAATTATTACATACATTTCAACTACTGTATAGACTTAAATTAGCATTATGAAGGGCCAACCCTTCTTAGTAGTTTTTCATAAAAGTAGGGCTAAATCAGCTTTTCTTACAGGACAAGCTAGCTCATTATAGTTGGCCCTTCGTAATGCAAATTTTTGTCTATGGCTATGGGTCATGTTAAAGGGAATCTCCAGCTTCCTTCTCGGAAGTACGCCTAGGGACTTTTTTGCATCTTAATAAAAGTCTGTAGCTGGACTGAAAAGATGAAGCTCAAGTGTATTGTATGTTGCACAAATAAAACAAAGGTGATTAATTAATTTAATTAATTAATAATTAAAAAAAAAAAATGTTTTTCTTTGTATGGGAAATGTTTTATAATGAGGTGAAATTTGAATGGTAAATATTGAATGTATGTCTTAAAAAATAAAATAAAGAGAAATTTAAAACAAAAAATAAAAACTAATTAATAAAAATGTGTATATGTATATGTATATATATATATATATATATACGTATATATATATATATATATATACATATATATATATATATATATATATATATATATATATATATATATATATATATATATATATATATATATATATATATATATATGCACGTTTTATCGTTGTCCCCCCTACTTTTGTCCCTGTCTCCCCATGTGCCCCCCCAAATATAAAAGCTAGAGACGTCACTGGTGACAAAACGCGTGTTAACGTACTGCACAGGAGTAAATTGGCCCTAAGTGTTTTTGTTTTAATAAATAAGTGCATCCAGTGGTGGAGTTTTAATATCTGCCCGGAGTTCAGCTTTAAGTGTATTTCCTGTCTATTGACAGTTTTACAACACACCATAAATGAAGGTATTTGGGCTCCTGCAGACCATACTTAATTCAAGCAGTTAGAACTGGCTGCTACAACAGCTCCAGAGAGTCCCAAGGACTATATTAGCAGCAGGCTTGTACCGGCCATTATAGGCATCAGGGGATGTTCAAGTCATCGCCAGCCTACGGGCTGAAGGAACGTTCCTACATTTTATTCTTCATTACCATCTGATGCTTAATAATACTTAACTCAGTACATGGAATTGTTGGGTACTTATAACATGAATATGTATAACTTGACACTGAGAAATTTAGAATTAGACCTGTACTTACCTAAATGAAAGAATGTAATTCACATAATTATTGTGTTTTTATTATTTTTTTCATCTTTTTATAATTGTTTTTTTTTTTCAACAGTACAAAATAAATGACAAAGAGAGGAAAGAAAAAATGGCAAAGCCCATGGCCTCATGGACCACCGCCTGGGGCCATTCAATATACAATCCGGGTATATTTCTCCGCTCGGGAGCCACAGTTGCTGCATACAGTTGCCCATAAAAATATTGGCTGTACGCAGGTATAAGCAAGTACTTTCATAAGCACATGCATGCCTATACACCAGTGATGGTGAAGCTTAAAACCCCAGATATTTTGGAACTACATTTCCCATGATGCTCATCTCCACACAGAATGCATGAACATCATGGGAAATGTAGTTCCAAAACATCAGGGGTGCCAAGGTTCACCATCACTGCCATAGACATATGACTCTGGATGCAGACACTATATTGTCCAAAGTATTGGGTCGCCTGCCTTTACACGCACATGAACTTTAGTGGCATCCCAATCTTAGTCCATAGTGTTCAGTATTGAGTTGGCCATGTCTTTATGGACCTTGCTTTGTGCACTGGTGCGCAGTCATGTTAGAACAGGAAGGGGCCGTCCCCAAACTGTTCCCACAAAGTCGCGAGCATGAAATTGCCCAAAATGTCTTGGTATGCTGACGCCTTAAGAATTCCTTTCACTGTAACTAAGGGGCCAAGGCCAACCCCTGAAAAAAAAAAACTCCACACCATAATTCCCCCTCCACCAAATAATTTGGACCAATGCACAAAGCAAGGTCCATAAAGACATGGATGAGCGAGTTTGGGGTGGAGGAACTTGATTGGCCTGCACAGAGTCCTGACCTCAACCCAATAGAACACCTTTGGAATGAACGACCACAACATGCAGGGATATACAATGTAATACTGACATAATCACACACATAGGTTGGACTTGATGGACTTGTGTCTTTTTTCGACCTCACCTACTATGTAACTATGTAAAGTATATCAAAAGATGGAGTTCAGCTTTAAGGAACGTGCCATAGGGATGACCGTAAAGATGCTAATATGTAACTAACTGCGTTCCAGAAAAACGTTAAAACGCTTCCGTTGTATGGACTCCTTCTCCTAACCTTAAGATGGCAACTTCTTCTGTAACCAAGGTGGTGCTCGATGAGAGCTGCTATTGGGGTCCATTGCCATAAGACCTGAACCAGGTATGGGATGGACTATTGGTGGTGCTGGTTAGACCAGATCGGCGGCTCCCCTGGTGTGTCCACATATTGGCCAGTCCCAAGGGCGATCCTGTGTCCATAGTCCCCGGTAAGTCTAATGCCGCGTACACACATCTGGACTTTTTGACAGACTTGGTCCAACAGTCTTCCCGACTGACTTTTCGGCGGAGGTCTGACGGACTTTCTGAATAAACGGACTTGGCCGCACACGGCCAGACTAAGTCCTGTGTCCATAGTTCCCGGTAAGTCTAATGCCGAGTACACACGACCAGACTTTTCGACGGACTTGGTCCGACGGTCTTCCCAACGGACTTTCGGCGGAGGTCCGATGGACTTTCTGAACGAACGGACTTGGCCGCACACGACCGGGCTAAGTCAGTTCGAAAGTCGGTTCCTTTTGAATGTGATGATGTAAACGGGACTAAACAAGGAAGTTCAATAGCCAGTAGGCAATAGCTGCCCTTGCGTCGTATTTGGTCCGTCGGACCAGCACACAGACGAACAGTTTTCCCGATTTTTAGTCCGCCGGACTTGAGTATTTGTAGGTCTGTTGAACTTTTGAGGAAAAAAAGTCAGCTGGAGCCCACACACGATCAAATTGTCCAACGGATTCCGGTCCGCTACTCAACGCAGCCAACAGCACGCAAGACACAGTAGCATTCTATCTGTGCTTCCCAGCCCATGTAAAAAGGATCAGGCCAATTTGGTAAACATGTGACCATTTCAAAGCTCTGCACTTTTATCTACCGAATACGGTAATTAATAATGTCGCCATCACCTTTCATAGTTCATAGCTATACTGAAAAATGGGTTTCACGAACAGCACCATAATGGCAGCCTGAGCACACTATATAGAGCAGTCATTTATCAATGTATACATAGTATACGGCTTGCTGTAAAACCCATTAGCCAACAGCCAAAGAATCTAGGAGACATTGTAATGCAAATGATGCGGAGTGTGTAGAATCTGACAAGGGGCAACAATGAACTCATTTACATAAAAAATGTATCTACTGCTGTACAGTGCTCAGCTATTTCCATACATGATCCTTTTACAAGGGATTTAGAAGAACAATGGAAAGCCATTACTTGATTGGCACACTCTGTGTTGGAATATGGAATATACCTTTCATAGTTGCGTTCTTATGCATCCTTTTAAAAGGAAAACAATAAATAATTGGGAGTCTTTTTTGATTTTTTTTGTATATTTATTGACATTTTATATATTTTTGTTACTATATGTATACAATATGAAATATTATATATTATTATTATGTATTTTTAGTCTATTTTAGTTCATATTTAGCTTCTGTTTCATGTTTTCTAGAAACTTCTGTAGCAGACACTTTTAAAAAGCCTTCTGTTTACCAAGCCCAATAGCTAAAGCTGCAACTTTCACAAGGTTCACTGTGAAGGTTCACAAAGCCAGCTGCAAGGCAGGCTGCTACTGCTGTGCTTTCTCTTTAGAAAACCCGCGACACTCTGGAAATCCTTTGTCATGTATATTGATTACAGCAGAACCTTGGTTAACGAGTAACGTGGTTAACGAGCGTTTTGTAAGACGAGCTACTTTTTCTTTTTTAATTCTGTTGTCTCACAAAGCGAGCAGAATTCAAGCTAATGGGGTGTGCAGTACCGCATTTGGCCAGAGGTACGGGGGCGCAGGTGAAACTAGGAACGGTTCGGAGCCATTCTGGGCTATTCGGAAATACTCAGAACCTCTTGGAAATACTTAAAAACACTCGGAAATACTCAGTTCCCGAGTGTTTTCCCGAGCCTTTCCAAGGTTTTTTCAAGTTCAGCCGAGTTGTCACTGAGTATTTTCGAGGCTCTCTGGTGCCCCCCATCCCACCTCTGGCCATATGTGGTATTGCATGCAATAGAAGTCAATGTGGAACGAATTATCTTTGTTTCCATTGATTCTATGGGGAAACTCGCTTTGATATGCGAGTGCTTTGGATTACAAGCATTCTCCTGGAAGGGATTATGCTCGTAATGCAAGGTTCCACTGTATTTGTGAAAAAATAGCCACTCGACATAAAGGAGGAATATTGTTTACATTTATTTTCTTCCGACCATAGTGAATAAAGAATGAAAATAGTTAGGAAACCAAAACACATTCCCCTTAACCACTTGACCTCTGGAAGATTTACCCCCCGTTATGACCAGGCCATTTTTTGCGATACAGCACTGTGTTACTTTAACTGATAATTGCGTGGTCATGCGACACTGAACACATAGCATAACACTGACCAAAACACAAAACTCCTGTAGAAGCAGCGATTTTTAAGCCAGTGTGCCTACAGCATAAATGTCACTAGATCGTAAGGTAAGGGGAATACTTTCAATTAGGACACCTGCAACACTGACACTGAAATTCCTCTTCCATCTGAGTTTTTTATTTTTTATTTTGCACAGGTTTTTTCCTACCATTTTAGCTCCAGAAGATTCATGACCAGGCCACTTTTTGCTATGGGCACTCACTTTAACTGACAATTGCGCGGTCGTTGCGATGTTGTACCCACAAATAGAGATTTCCTTTAGTGGTATTTGATCACCTCTGCGGTTTTTATTTTTTGCGCTATAAACAAAATAAAAATCAACAATAAAAAAAAAAAAAACACAATTTACAAAAGGCAAATCCACTTTGCACTACAAGTGCAAAGTGCACTTGAAATTGCACTGAAAGTGCACTTGCACCTGTAAATCTGAGGGGTTAAAGCGTCGCAGTGCTGAATCGCAAAAAATGGCCTGGTCAGGAAGGGGGGTAAATTTTTCCAGGCCTGATGTGGTTAAAAAATATACAGATATCAGATGACAGGTCCACTTTATGTAAAGTAAATCTCGTACAAATAGCGATTATATAAATCCATCCTTGTTTTTCACACTAAGCGACTCGCAAGTCATTTTAGTCGGAATGTTTATTGTACATTTGCGCCGTACTTTGATGTGTAATATTTTCCTAAGTATATATTTGAGGATATAAAAAGCCTCCTATGAATTGAACTTCATTGCTCTGCAGCCTAATTTCGAATGTCTAACGTGTAATTGAGCCGATCATTAAAGGCTTCTCCAATAATTAAACCACCGCCGTAGTGTGTTTGAATTTCGTACATTTCGGTTTTCATAGAAACTAATTGGCCAATTGCAATTAGGTACCTTCCATCTTGGTAATTACTCCGCGACTTATGAAATTTCGGCTGTCATGTAGTATGATTGCTACACCTTGCTGCTGGAGCTTGTTGATTAAAATAATTGTGTTTAGAAGATTCGAGAAGTTAAGATAAATTGAACTGACAAACACACCGCCATCGGAAACGGCCTGGTATATCCCGTTATGACGTCGGCCGGGCTATTTAAAGATAAAGTATATATAAAAAAAAAAAAGGTAATAACTCTGCGCCATTCAAAAGGTGAGCGTCCAATAGCAGCTTCGGAAAGACTGTTATAGAGTCAGGGCCCCTATTAGAAATCGTGGGGCACCCCGACAAATCTTCTGAGGGAGGAGGGATCCCCGGTGCCGCACATCCACAACAATAACGCGATAGTAGGAGAGACAATCACAGCTTGGGCTCCCTCCCGCCAGGCCAAGCACCCGGCGTGTTTCGTTTCACCTCCCCAGAACTTATGCCGCGTAAACACACGATCGGAATTCCGGTCAGAAAAAGACCGATGAGAGCTTTTCATCGGAAAATGCGACCGTGTGTATGCTCCATTTAGTCCGAATTTCCGCCAGCCAAAAATTGATAGCATGTTCTCAATTTTCCCAACAGAAAAACTTTCTATCGGAAATTCCGATCAAGCCAAAAATCACGCATGCTCAGATTCAACTACGAGACGGAAGCTATTGGCTACTGGCTATTGAACTTCCTTTTTGTAGTCCCGTCGTACGTGTTATACGTCACCGCATTCTAAACGATCGGTATTTGGTGTGACCATGTGTAGGCAAGACAGCTTGAGTGGAATTCCGTCGGAATTCCATCGGGAAAACCATCAGAGCTTTTTCCGACGAGAATTCCTATCTCGTGTACGCGGCATAAGTCATTAAATCTCCACCACTAAACTCTGGGGGGCGGCGCAAAATGAGTTGGGTGCCCTGTTTTCAGGATTACCAGGTAGAAATGAAGGGGGGAAAAAAAGAAAGCTAAAGTATTAACCACATCTAGGGATTAGTTGGCTGTGACAAATTAAACATTTAATAGAAAATACATATACACTATATTACCAAAAGTAGTGTGTCTAAAGGAATGTTTGACCATTCTTCCAAAAGCGCATTTGTGAGGTCAGGCACTGATGTGGATTAGAAGGCCTGGGTCACATTCTCCGCTCTTGTTCATCCAAAGGTGTTCTATTGGGTTGAGATCAGGAGTCTGTGCAGGCCAATCAAGTTCTCCACCCCAAAGTCGCTCATCCATGTCTTTATGGACCTTGCTTTGTGCACTGGTCCAAATCCTTTGGTGGAGGAAGGATTATGAAGTGGGGTTGTTTTTCAGGGATTGGGCCTGGCCCCTTAGTTCCATTGAAGGGAACTCTTAAAGAGGAAGTAAACCCTGATAGGTTTACTTCCTCTTTGTTTCCCTGCAAAGGTAAAGCATAAGCATAGTAGCCCATTATGTGTCACTTACCTGACACAGGAGCCAGCGATGTCCCCTCTTCCAAGGAGCATCCATCCTCTTTCTGGGTATCGCGGCTCCGGCGCTGTAATTGGCAGGAGCAGTGATGACGTCACTTCTGTGCATTTGCATGGAAGCCGCCACTAACGGCATATCGCCGTTAGTATCGGCATGCTTAGTGCGCCTGCGCGCCGCTGTCTACGGTGCATGCGCCGTAGACAGAGGTGCCTGTCTTTTTGCAAATATCTCCTAAACTGTGTAGGTTTAGGAGATATTTCTGGGACCTACAGGTAAGCCTTAATCTAGGCTTACCTGTAGGTCAAAGGGATCTGTAAGGGTTTACAACCACTTTAAGGCATCAGCATACCAAGACATTTTGGATAATTTCATACTCCCAACTTTGTGGGAACAGTTTGAGGACGACCCCTTCCTGTTCCAACATGATGGCTCACCAGTGCACAAAGCAAGGTCCATAAAGACATGGATGAGCAATCAACTTTCTCATTCAGCCTTCCCATTAATGGTTCCTGATGAACCGGCCAAGATTTAAACCGTCTATGGCCAGCCTTACAATACATGCACAAGTTAATTACAATACAAATGATACCAATGTAGTGTATATGTTGTTGTTGTTCAGTCATTTAGTCATGTCCGACTCTTCGTGACCTCATGGACCATAGTGCACCAGGCTTTTCTGTCCTTCACTGCCTCCCGGATCTTGCTTAACTTTATGTTCATTGTTTCGATGATGCTACCTATCCATCTGTTTTTCTGTTGTTCTCCTTTTTCCTTCCATGTTTCTCAGCATCAGGGCCTTTTCCAATGAGTTCTCTCTTCCCATTAGGTGGCCAAAGTAGTTTATATACACTACTACATGTAGTGTATATACATATATATATATATATATATATATATATATATATATATATATATATATAGGGTTGCACTAGTATCGGTATCGGTGTCGATACCAAGTGTTTGCACAAGTATCGGTACTCATGCAAATGCACCGATACCTGAACCCGATACTTTCAGGCTCGGTTCTTTGAGCTATCAGTGAGTCTCCCCTGTGTTAAAGAAGTCCGGTAACTGGAGCTGTCAAAAAAAAAGCAGCCGGCAATGTTTATTAACAACATTAAAACAAAAAAGAAACATTGTTTCTTTTTGAATCTTTCTGTTTCTTCATCTGCAGATCAAAGGGATGAACAAATGTTCCTCTGTTTAACCCCTTATTAACCCTTAATTTACTCTAATAAGCCTTAATTAACTCCCCATTCTTCTCCTTTTAATTATTTTCCTGCTTTTTTTTTTTTCACGTCTATTTTATAAACGATAAACAATTAAAACTTGTGTATAAAGAAATCATTTGTCATTATTTCAAATGGCGGCGAGAACATTTTTAAAATGCAGCAGCTCATGGGAGCCAATCCAATTTTACTTACATGTCATCAAATACAGTTAAAAGAAATTGTAATTAGTTGCAGTTAAACTCTCTGCATGTTGCTCTTACCTGGTTAAATAAACCTGATATATTCAAAATGACAGGTTCACTTTAGGGTGGACTACAATTCAGCAGCACCTCTTTCAGCTGCACCCAGAGTCTTGCTGCCTTTCATCCTCCACCTGTATACATGTGTTTTCAGAAACACAGAACTTGATTTATGTCTTTGACTCCCTGTGAGCACAAACATGTTAAAGGTAATGCTTTTTCCATTTTGCTTTGCTCTACATATTGTTGTGTGATCAGCAGAAACAGATACACTGCTTACTTCTATGTCATTAATAAATAAAAAAAACAGAACAGATCCAGGACAATGGCTAAATTAGTTCAGTTGGTTGTTATAATGTGGTGAGATCTCAGATGCTTGTTGTGCGTAAGGAAACGTCTACTGATGTTCGGGAGGCATTTTTTTTTTAAAATAGAACATAACATAAATAGCAAGTAAAATAACTTTCCAGAAGACTAAACATCAAAAATTAAAGAAGACTGCAACTCAAAACGAAAATACTGTAAATATATTACCAGACAGATCCACAGAAGATCAACTTCTACTTCCATGATGTCCACCTAGAAGTAAAGTTTAGCTACATGTAGAGCCTGTGGACTTAACCAGCTCCGGGCTTCCTATATTTCTTGGATATTCCAAGACTGAAATCTTTCTGCCATTATTCTCGGCTCTGTTCTGGCCTTTTAAGGAATTGTGAATGTTCTAATCCAAGTTTTTAGTGTTCCAGCTCCTTCTGTTACGTTCTCCATGATGAGTGATAATAAGTGGAACCTCCAGCAGGGAAAGTAGAAGTCTGTTATCACCGGCTCAACAGGTGTGCAAACCCATGGATCTCACCAGAGTCTCTGAGAGATATTATATTCTATCGTGTGGTTTAGTTTTCCTGTGTCAACCAAAAGTTGAGACATCTACCCTTCTGAGAAGACTTTCCACAAGATTTTGGAGGGTGTTGGTCAAAATTCATGCCTATTGAGCCAATAGGGCATTTGAGGTTGTGTTCTTGTGTTGGCTAAAAATACCTAGCTCGCATTTGGCATTCCAGTTCATTCCAATGGTGTTCATTAGGGTTGAGGTCAGGACTCTGTGTATGGTTCCACCACACCAAACTCTTCTCACCATGTCTTTGAGAACCTGGCTTTGTGCACAGGAGCACAGTCATGCTGGAACGTGTGCCCATTTTGACAATAAAGCATAAATATGATCATGGACTGGTGTTGGAAGTCCTGGCTTCCAATTGGCATTCCAATTCATCCCAAAGGTATTTAGTAGGGCGGAGTATCGGTCGAAATTCATGCCTATTGAGCCAATAGGGAATATGAGGTTGTGTTCTTGTGTTGGATAAAAATACCTAGCTCGCAATTGGCATTCCAGTTCATTCCAATGGTGTTCATTAGGGTGGAGGTCAGGACTCTGTGTAGAGTTCCACCACTCCAAACCCTTCACACCATGTCTTTGAGAACCTGGCTTTGTGCACAGGAGCACAGTCATGCTGGAACGTGTGCCCATTTTGACAATAAAGCATAAATATGATCATGGACTGATGTTGGAAGTCCTGGCTTCCAATTGGCATTCCAATTCATCCCAAAGGTGTTTAGTAGGGCGGAGTATCGGTCGAAATTCATGCCTATTGAGCCAATAGGGAATATGAGGTTGTGTTCTTGTGTTGGATAAAAAGACCTAGCTCGCAATTGGCATTCCAGTTCATTCCAATGGTGTTCATTAGGGTTGAGGTCAGGACTCTGTGTAGAGTTCCACCACTCCAAACCCTTCACACCATGTCTTTGAGAACCTGGCTTTGTGCACAGGAGCACAGTCATGCTGGAACGTGTGCCCATTTTTTAAAAATTTTGAACTTTATTAAAGTTTCAGCGACATTTATGCGACGAGGGCCGAGGCTGTGGAGGACTCGTACTTCCAGGTGGGTGGGAGGACTCTCCTGGTCTTGTAGTAACGAGCCAATCGGTGGATTCTGCTTTCAATGAGAATCAAACGGAATTTGGCATCTTTATCCTTCCTGTTCCTCTCCAGATGTTTGCGCACAGCCACAGCCTTCTTGATCAGGTGGTAGAGGTCCTCTGGCAGGTCGGGGGCCAGTCCCTTGGATTTCAGGATCCGCAGGATCTTGTTACCAGTTACAAAGTGAACCTGAGCAACACCATGAGAGTCCCTCAGGATAACACCAATCTGGGATGGGTTGAGACCCTTCTTGGCCAGTTTGAAAATCTGTTCCTTCACATCATCAGATGTCAGTTTCAACCAAGTGGGGACGCTGCGTCTGTATGGGAGAGCCGACTGGGACAAGCCCTTTCCCGGAGCGTGCATGCGACCCATGATGGCGGCTGGAGAGAAAAGAACGTGTGCCCATTTTGACAATAAAGCATAAATATGATCATGGACTGGTGTTGGAAGTCCTGGCTTCCAATTGGCATTCCAATTCATCCCAAAGGTATTTAGTAGGGCGGAGTCCACATAAGTTCCTTCACACCAAACTCACTAAACCATGTCTTTATGGAACTGTCTTTGTGAACAGGGGCATAGTCATGCTGGAACAGAAATGGACTTTCCCCAAACTGTTACCACAAGTTTGGAAGGGCACAATTGTCTAAAATGTTTTTGTATACCATAGCATTAACAGTAACCTTCCCTGGAAAGACCTCAACTCAATTATTTTAAAGGGTTTCCACATACTTTCGGCCTACAGGTAGGTGTGACTGTCAGGTGTCAACAAACTATTGGTAATATAGTGTGTATAATGTAATGCTGGACTCTTCTTTCCATGGCAGTAGGGTGTCTCCAAAAAAAATTGATATATATAGTATATATATATATATATATATATATATATATATATATATAACTATAGTAAAGTTGTGACATTTCAGGACGCATTTTTATTTATTTCCCTGTGAATGAGATTTTGTGTTCAGTAAAGTGAAGCCATCACATTGACTAGAGAACACCCCAACAGCTGCTGACCGCCAGGACATCATAATCATAGTACACTAATCCAAATTATGCCCAACAGATGTTCTCTGCTGCAGCATTTATATATTGGATTGCCGGGTAACACGGATGTGTCAGTATATTAAACAACCTGTTATTAAATCATTTACTCTTACTAGGATATACAGACTTGCTGAGTCTCTATAAAGAGGACCTGTCCTGACCTGTATTTAGAAAGCATGCTGCCTTCAATGAGGACACCTTTTTCTGTCCATATTGTCCCAAATGTGTGATTTTTCAGAGCGAAAAAACAGACCTCCCTCCATTACAATGTTCACTTGGAGCAGCGGATATGATGCAGCTCTCCGCACCTGGCACATATAAACGACACGAATGAATGGAACTCTGCGATCATTAATACATCGTTAAATTAACTTTTTAACTACTTCAGCCCCGGAAGGATTTACCCCCTTCCTGACCAGAGCACTTTTTGCGATTCGGCACTGCGTCGCTTTAACTGACAATTGTGCGGTCGTGCGATGTGGCTCCCAAACAAAATTGACGTCCTTTTTTCCCACAAATAGAGTTTTTCTTTTGGTGGTATTTGCTCACCTCTGCAGTTTTTATTTTTTGCGCTATAAACAAAAAAATAGCAACAATTTTGAAAAAAAAACTATTTTTTTTTACATTTTGCTATAATAATTATCCCCCAAAAATATATAAAAAAAACAATTTTTTTCCTCAGTTTAGACCGATACGTATTTAGTTTAGACCGATAAATATCGCAATAAGACCCCTTTCACACCAGGGCGTTTTGCAGGCGCTATAGCGTTAGAAATAGCGCCTGCAATCCGCCCTAAAAAAGCTGCACCATTGTTTATAGTGTGAAAGTCCGAAGGCTTTCACACTACAGCGGTGCGCTGGCAGGACGTCAGGGAAAAGTTCTGCCAGCAGCTTATTTGGAGCCGTGAAGGAGCGGTGTGTTTACCGCTCCTCCACCGCTGCTCCCCATTGAAATCAATGGGGCAGCGCTGTAATACCGCCGGCAAAACTGCGCTATTGCGGCGTATTGCCGGCGGTTTTAACCCTTTCTCGCCCACTAGCGGAGGGTAAAAGTGCCCCGCTAGCGGCCGAAAAATAGCGGCGTTTTACCGCCCACGTTATGGACGGTGTAGTGTGAAAGGGGTCTAAGCGATTATTGATTTGTTTGCGCAAAAGTTATAGTGTATACAAAATAGGGGATGGTTTTAAGGCATTTTTATTAATACATTTTTTTGTACTAGTAATGGCGGCGATCAGCGATTTTTTATCATGACTGTGACATTATGACGGACACATCGGACATTTTTGACACATTTTTGGGACCATTGTCATTTACACAGCAATCAGTGCTATACAAATGCACTGATTCCTGTGTAAATGACACGGGCAGTGAAGGGGTTAACCACTAGGGGGCAGTGTATGGGTTAAGAGTGTCCTGGGGAGTGTTTCTAACTGTGGGGGGGGATGGCTACGTGTGACACGTCACTGATCTCTGCTCCCGATCACAGGGAGCAGAGATCAGTGACACTGTCACTAGGCAGAACGGGGAGATGCTTGTTTACATTTGCATCTCCCCGTTTTTCCGTGAGACGATCGCGAGTATCCCCGCAGCGATCAAGTCCGCGGGACCCGTGACCCGGCTCATGGAGGCCATCTGTTAAAGGGCCACGTACAGGTATGTTAGTTTGCCTGTACGAGCCCTTCTGCTGTATATCGGCGTGAGGCAGTCGGCAAGTGGTTAAATGCAAGTAGTGTAAGAACCCGAATTTGACCTGGTATCAGCCTCTTGCAGTCACCGTACAGCAGGGCTGGAGTCTGAGAGGAAGAACTAGTACAAGCAGCCAAACGGTTCATGTGCTGCCAAGAAGCATGCTGATAGGAGGAGAGGGCTGAGTAACAGAGAGATGAGCTCTGTCACTCACCTTCTCCTTTCACTGTCCAGTCACAGGTTGGGGGCTGGTCCGGGATGACCTGGGCTCATGAGAAGCTGGTAAATTATGCCAGACATCAGACCTAGTACGAGATCCTGCGGGAGCTGATCTGCAGGTACTGAAGACTCGATGTCCACCGGCATCCCCCAATCCTTTGGTACTGAGAGAGAATGGCAGTCTGCCTATGTAAACAGGGCAGATTGCAGTTCTGTCAGTAGGAAAGGCATGGATCCTGAGTTCCTGCAAAGCAGGGGTATCGATCCATGTCTTTCCTTAGTAAAAGCACCTCCCACACAGTACACAAAATCCCTGGCTAGGCACACAGTTAACCCTTTGTTTGACCATAATGTTAAACCCTTCCCAGCCAGTCTCATTATTACAGTGACAGTGCGTATTTTTAGTGCTGATCACTGTATTAGTGTCACCGGTCCCCAAAAAATGTCAAAAGTGTCAGTTAATGTCCAAATGACCACCACAATATTGCAGTCCCACTATAAGTTGCTGATTGCCACCATTACTAGTAGATAAATAAAATAAATCTTTCCCATAGTTTGTAACTTTTGCGCAAACCAATCAATATATACTCTTATTTGGATTTTTTTTACCAGAAGTATATAGCAGAATATTGGCCTAACTTGATGAAGAAATTAGATTTTTTACATTTTTTTATTGGATATATATATATTTTTTAGCAGACAGTTAAAAAAAAAAAATATATATATATATATATTTTTTTTTTTTTTTAATTTTCGCTCTTTTTTTGTTTATAGCGCAAAAAATAAAAACCGCAGAGGTGATCAAATACCACCAAAGAAATCTCTATTTGTGGGAAAAAAAATACATACTTTTTATTTGGGTATAGTGTCGCATATTCGGACAATTGTCAGTTAAAGCAACGCAGTGCCCTGCAAAAAATGGCCTGGTCATGAGGGGGGGGGGGGGGGGGGGTTTAAGGTAAAAAACCTTCTGAGTGCAGCTCCTCCCCCAGCCCCCCCTTTATAATTACTTGAGCCTAAACCTGATCCAGTGCTGTGCCCGAAAACAGTATTGCCTCTCTCTCTCCTTACTGGCTCAGAGGCAGCATCAGGAGCCCTTGGCTCCTGCTACTGTCAATCACAGAGGGTGGGGCCTAGTTGTTCTGTATGTGTCAATGGACACACACAGCACGGTTCAGGATGGATCCGGCCAAGTCACTTGCTATGGGTGCACTCAGCGGGGGGGGGGGGGGAGAAACGGCAGTGGGGGACCCCAGATGAGGAGGATCGGGGCTGCTCTGTGCAAAACCATGTTCAGTCATGCTAATGCCATGTTCGTTATTTTAAAAGCTATTCTTTTCCCTTTAAAATCACTTTAAAGTCCACAGCATCCTCCTTTTCCTTCGATGTACATGGGTCGGTTGTCTGGCTGTCAGTTGTTGGCCGTCTTTTATTAAATGACTTTCATATTTTGACAAATAAAAACCGTGCCGGCGGTAGCGCCCTTTTAAAGCGTTTGTATTGGATGGCCCTGCCATCTGTCATAAATGATTTTTTTGTAAACACGATGCCTGGCAAAGTGATGCAGCCTGTCTGGCCGGCTTGACAACATGAAGCAAGTTTGCTTGCTAGTGGGAATGAAGTCAAATCAACTCATTCATAAATAATAGGGACCTTTATTTTTTAATGACATGACATATCTTTTGTGCTAAATCTCTGTATGCAGGCTGAAAATGTGCAAGTGGCGGCAAGCTTTAATTATGCAGCAGTGAATTCAGACTCCTACATGAGGGGCATTGGGCCATATAGCGCATTTCGGTGCCCAGAAGCTGCAGGTGTTATGTAGAGCCGACTGTTTCCCTTGTAATGAATATATTGTAGGTATGAGATATCCCAGAATGCACTGGGAAACCAACATGGGAACCGGAAAGACGTCATTTTCATTTGTATATATTCTAGGAGTGTCTGGTGCAGACATCACATTTGGTGTGCAGCATGGAGCAGCAGAAAAGTGAGCGGGGTCTGGACTGGAGTGGAGTCCATTAGGGGTGCAGTGGCCCGTCCATTAGGGGTGCAGGGGCGCCGCAACCCCCCGTCCATGCTCCCGGCCCATAATCTACATGCAGGGTGTCGGACGCATGGATTACAATGTTTTTTTAAACACATGATTAGACCCCGGGACCTCTAATTGGCTTAAAAAAGGGTGGGTTTGGGGCGCAGAGCACTGCACCCTGAGCCTACCCAGTTGTGTGACATTGGCGAATTAATATTCGCTAATGTCTTCCTTCTTCTCCTCCCAGCCAATCAGGAAGAGAAGCACTGCACACTAAGCCCATCCAGTTGTGTAACAATAGAAAATTATTGTTTGCTATTGTCTTCCTGGTTCTCCTCCTGGCTAATCAGGAAGCGGGTCCTGAGACCCGATTGGCCAGCGAGTCTTAGGACTCCCGGCCAATCGGGTCTCAGGACCCATGTCCCATTCAGCCAGGAGGAGAAGTAACACCTGTTCGGCCAGGAGGAGAAGCAACAGCAACGGCTATTCCCATGGCATGCTGGAGCGAGGAGCAGCATCGGCCTTCTAAGGCAAGGACACGGATAGCCGCCATCCATCTCCCATGGGGGGAGGGTTTCAGGTTTGTAAGCCCCCCCCCCAATTTTTGA
Organism: Lithobates pipiens; assembly: GCF_037356315.1. Classification (NCBI taxonomy): domain Eukaryota; kingdom Metazoa; phylum Chordata; class Amphibia; order Anura; family Ranidae; genus Lithobates; species Lithobates pipiens. Next base: position 24,884,228 of record NW_027507789.1, read on the forward strand.
GCACCAACCGCCACTGGAGTGGAGTAATTAGTAGATGGCACACGTGGTGTGCAACATGGGAACACTGGGGGACTGAAGAGTGAGGACCGAGTGGCGGAAGATCAGCAGAGCTGGGGGACCAGAGGAGGAGAAAACAGCAGATGTCACCCATGGTGCACAGCATGGGAGCAATATAGCAGGAGGTGAGTGGTGACTGGAGAGAGAGAGAGGAGGATCAGCGGAGCTGGGGGTTACTACCGGACAGGGGATCAGAATTTCTGGGGTTTACTACTTATCGGGGGATCAATAAAGCTGAGGGTACTACTAAGGGGGGCATCAGCAGAGCTGGGGGTACTACTGAGCAGGGGATCTGCTAGTTTTAGGACTAGAAACTGCCCCAGAGGAGCAGCGGCCCCGGAGTGAGGAGCAGCAGCCCTACCCCGGATCTTTGTCATCTTCCTCCTAAGGTAAGGAGGCCTCTGATCGCTTCCCGTCCGTCTCCTGTGGGGTGGGTATGATTGCCACCTTCCCGTCCATCTCCCGCAGGAGGGGTTTGTGGCGTTGGTTTTCCTCCCCCCCCCCCAAAAGGAATATTGAGCACCAGCCACCACTGCTCTTAACCCTGTTGTATTCTATTGTATTGTATCTGCCCTGTCTCCCTTTTATGGATGGGCCGAACACCTCCCGGCTTGGTTCGCACCAGAACATGCCATACAGGCAAAAAATTTGTCTATGGGACACAAACATGTATAATCAAAAGTGCTAATTTTAAAGGCTTATATGCAAGTTATTGTCATAAAAAGTGTTTGGGGACCCGGGTCCTGCCCCAGGGGACATGTATCAATGCAACAAAAAAGTTTTAGAAACTGCCTTTTTTTCGGGAGCAGTGATTTTAATAATGCTTAAAGTGAAACAATAAAAGTGAAATATTCCTTTAAATTTTGTACCTGGGGGGCGTCTATAGTATGCCTGTAAAGTGGCGCATTTTCCAAAATTACATTTCGGGTCCTGGCAATACAGCAAAAAGTCCTTGAAAAAAACGCCATGGGATCCCCCACAGTCCATTACCAGGCTCTTTGGGTCTGGCATGAATATTAAGGGGAACCCCCGATCCAAAATGTAGGAAAAAAAATTGCGTGGGGTTCCCCCCAAATTCCATACCTGGGGAGGGTGCTTTGGGTGCTTTGGGTGCTTTGGGGTAGCCAAAAAAAACATTTTAGCGCAGGGTCCCCCTTAATATCCATACCAGACCTGAAGGGGATCCCATGATGGGATCCCATAATGTTTTTTTCAATGACTTTTATCTTTATTGCCATGACCGACAATTAATTATAGCCACTAGTACTTTTAAATGACTTTTTTTCCTTTAGAAATGTCATTTTGTGCAGGGACTGTTCTAAACACTTCTAAACACAGGCATACTATAGACACCCCCCAGGTACGAAATTTAAAGGAATATTAAACTTTTATTGTTTCACTTTAAACATTATTAAAATCACTACTCCCGGAAAAACTGCCATTTTAAAGAAAATATATTTTAAAGAAAATATTTCATTGATACATGTCCCCTGGGGCAGGACCCAGGTCCCCAAACTCTTTTTATGACAATAACTTACATATAAGCCTTTAAAATGAACACTTAATTTTTCATGTTAATGTCCCATAGACTTTAACGGTGTTCCGAATTTTCCCCAAACACCGCATATTGTTCTGTATTCGCAGAACATCCGAACAACCAAAGCTTGGCCCAAACTTATGCTCGGGCCGAAACCATTCGCCCCTTCCATACTCCCTTTATATTATAAAGCTCTGTGCAAACTGTTGGCTATGCGATCAATAATGATTAGTTTTTAAAGTGGGGTGCCCTTAAAAAAAATAATAATTAAAAGTCAGCAGCTACAAATACTGCAGCTGCTGACTTTTAATAATCAGACACTTACCTGTCCCAGGGTCCAGCGATGCGGGGGAACGAAGCCCCCCCTTGTTCCCCGCTCCGCTCACGGCGCCGTCATTCGTACTGTGGGCACCTGGCTGTGGCTTCATAGCCGGGCACCCACTACGCATGTGCGAGCGGCGCAGGGCGCCGTGATACGCCGCACAGTCATCTGGGACACGTGACAGGTCCCAGATGACTGTGCGGCGCGAGTGGAAGTGATGTCACCAGCCCGGGCAAGGAAGAAGGCAGACTACGAGGGACCCCCTAGCAACAGGTATTTAGAGGTGAGTAAAAAAAAAATTTCTTTCAAATTATTATTTTGTTTTTTAAGAATTATAAGCACTTTTTTATTTTTTTGGTGGCAACACCACTTTAATTTTATATATAATAAAATATAAAATATTTTTTCCATGCACTATTTTTTTTTTTTTCATAGACCGTACAATCAGCCTCATCTGACCTGCATCTTTTTCAGACGATCCATACATTCATAGACTGCTGGCACGCCTGCTACGGGCTCAGAAGAGGTTGTCATGGGTGGAATATTCTGATAGCTACTCATCATCTGCTATGGGACTCTCGGGTTCAACCTGTCACAAGCACATGCTGCTGTGTCTGCACAGGATTAGCAGAGATCCAGTTGCTAGGGGACATTTCAGCTGGTTGGAGAGGTGTCTCACACATGCACCCTCCGCAGATGGTGGATTATTGGCGGCGACATCTGTGCACACGCTCATAAAACGAGGAAAGTGAGGCACAGACAGGAATCCAAAGAGACCAGCAAAAATAAAGCAGTCAGACTGCCAAAAGGGCAACGGAGTCAGTGAACAATGCTTCCAGGAGGCTAATGGGCAGGAGGATGGTGGGCATTTAAAGGGCAAAGCCACCCAAAACGATATTTTAGATTTAGGTGAAGACATAAATGTTGACTCATCTGTCAGTTTTTTATAGCTTTTGAAGATCCCGCTGGCCCTTCCTGGACTGTCTTAAAGATGTTAGATTTTTCCAACTGGGTGACTCCATTCTTAATCTGGGCCACACTGGCGGATTTTCAAATAAACATTTGTATGGATATTCTTAGTACATTTAATGACTTAAAGGAGGAGGATAAATTCACTTTTTAGAAAAAAATAAAGAAATTCCCATTTTTTTGCAGGTAAAAAAAAAAAAGTGCATTTATTTTTAATTTTTTTGGAGCCTGTAAAGCATTGCACCGGTGATCAGCAGATCGTGATTGCCAGCAGATCTGTCAGTGTATCTGTGTGACTGTACATCCCCGTAGGGGCAAGCAGATACAATCTGATAGGAAGAGAGAATAAACTACCACGACGCTTCACAGCCTACTATGGGAGGCACTATTTGTTTTCTCCTAACATGTTGATGAGCGCATTTAAAGGCACCTTAACCGCCCCACGTACATATACTGTGGCAGGGCGGTCCTTATCCACTTGCCGACCAGCCGCCGTCATTTTACTGCGGCAGGTCGGCACGATCCCGCGAACCGTCGTAGCTATACATCGGCTCTCAGGATCAGGATAGCAGGTGCGCATGCGCCCGCTGCACAGCGGGGGGCGCTGATACTCATGGCCGACGGTCGCGATGACCGCCGGCCACGAGCGATCGCGAGCATGAGGGACAGAACATAAAAGTGTGTGTGTAAACACACAAATCCCTGTTCTGTTCTGAGAGGAGTGACAGATCGTGAGTTCCTGTTAGCTAGGAACCACGATCCGTCACTTCCTCTAGATAGTCCCCTCCCCATTCAGTTAGAATCACCTCCCAGGGAACACAGTTAACCTCTTGATCGGCCCCTTTCCTGCCAGTGACATTTTTACAGTAAGCACTGATAGCACTGATCGCTGTAAAAATGCAAATGGTCCCAAAAACGTGTCAAAAGTGTCCGATGTGTCTGCCATAATGTCACAGCCATGATAAAAATCGCAGATCGCCACTAATTACTAGTAAAAAATAAAATAAATAAAGAGGCTATAACTTTTGCGCAAACCAATCAATATACGCTTATTGCAATTTTTTTTACCAAGAATATGTAGAAGAATACATATTGGCCTGAGAAAAATAGCTTTTTTTTTTAAATGGGGATTTTTATTATAGCAAAAAGTACAAAATATTGTGTTTTTTTCAAAATTGTCACTATTTTTTTGTTTATAGCGCAAAAAAAAAAAAATACGCAGAGGTGATCAAATACCACCAAAAGAAAGTTCTATTTGTGAGAAAAAAAAGGACGTCAATTTTGTTTGGGTGCAACATTGCACGTCCGCGCAATTGTCAGTTAAAGCGACGCAGTGCCGAATCGCAAAAAACGGCCAGGTCATAAAGTAGCCAAATCTTCCGGGGCTGAAGTGGTTAAGCAGAAAATCAATTATCTGTACGCGATTCTTTTTCTTTGGCTCCGTGTGTGCGCTGGCCCCGGCTGTGATTGGACACAGCGGGAGCCAATCAGCGGGTCCAGTAGACGGGATCCTGACGATCATTCTCAGGAGAGGCAGAACGGAGGTCTGCCTATGTAAACAAGGCAGACCACCGTTCTGCCAGAGGGGAAAATGGAGATCTTGTGTTTCTGCTAAGCAGTAGTCAAAGCACGCCACAGTTAGAAAACACTCCCTAGGGACACACTTAACCCTTTGATTGTAAACCCCTTTCCTGCCAGTGTCATTTGTACAGTGACAGTGCATATTTTTTTAGCACTGATCACTGTATTAGTGTCACTGGTCCCCAAAAAGTGTCAAAAGTGACAGTTAGGTGTCCGATTTGTCCGCCAAAATGTTGCAGTCCCGCTAAAAGTTGCTGATCGCCGTTATTACTAGTAAAAAAAAAAAATTCTATAAATCTATCGCATAGTTTGGAGACGGAGTAGCTATAACTTTTGTGCAAACCAATCAATATATGCCTATTGGGATTTTTTTTACCAAAAATTGCAGCAGAATACATATTGACCTAAATTAATGAAAAAATTGATTTTTAGATTTTTTTTTATTAGGTATGTTTTAAAGAAGTAAAAAATATTGTTTGTTTTTTTTTCTTCAAAATTGTCAGTCTTTTTTTGTTTATAGCGCAAAAATGAAAAACCGCAGAGCAGTGGCGGCTGGTGCTCCATTTTTTTTTGGGGTGGGGGGCGGCAAACGAACTAGCAGCCACTTCCCCCCTGTTCAGTTCATCCGTCAGTCAAATCCCCCCTGTGGCTCGGTAAACCAAACACCACCCCCCCGTGCGCCCGTCTGCCCAACTACCCCATGGTGGTCGCAGGCAGCTTTGGCTGCCCACCCTTTTTTTAAGCCAATTAGAGCCTCAGACTCTTTGACTTCCACCTGTTGGCATCTCCTCTTCCTCAGCAGCTTCCACCTCAGCGCGGCCAATGTGGTCGCTTCTCCTCCTGGCCAACCCACTTCCTGATTGGCCGGGAGGAGAAGCAGGAAGACAATAGCGAATATTAATTCGCTATTGTCACACAACTGGGTGAGCTCAGGGCACAGTGCTCTGCGCCCCAAGCCCACCCTTTTTTTAAGCCAATTAGAGCCTCAGACTCTAATCATGTGCTTCAAAAAAAAAAAAAAACATTGAAATCCATGCGTCCGGCACCCTACATGTAGATCAGAGGCTGAATGCATGGATTAGGGAGGCTGCACCCCTGCGAACCCAATGGAGCGTCCGCCACTGCCGAAGAGGTGATCAAATACCACCAAAAGAAAGCTCTGTTTGTGGGAAAGAAAGGACATACATTTTATTTGGGTACAGCATGACACGACTGCGCAATTGTCAGTCAAAGCAACTCAGTGCCAAAAAATGGCCTGGTCAGGAAAGGGGTAAAACCTTCCGGAGCTGAAGTGGTTAAAGAAACCAGCACCTAATTTTTGAAGTCCACTTGGGAACATAAGGAGTACGCCTGGATCTGAGGGTGACCAGATCCTCTATCGAGAATTATTATAAGGCATATTTGAATATTCATTAAGGTTAGATTTCTGGGAGCACTGGGGTGTTAAACGGAGGTGGAAGTTTTCAGCACTAAACATGGACGTATTCTTATCAAGGAAGTGAAGATTCTTTTACAACAATTGAACACTATTGATTTGTCACTTCAATATTGAATTTATGTAACGACTGAGGATATGGTTATTATATGACACTTTGTCTATAGGCTGCTCACTCTATATACACCATTTGCTTTAGCAGAAAGATTTTTTATTTTTATTTTTTTACAGCAGTTGGGCAATTTCATGTGAAGTTGGGTTTTAAGCTTTTTAAGCTTGTTAAGAGTCTGACTGTTTGTACATTTGGCCAAATCCACTAAATAGAAGTCCATCACCTCTTGGGTCAAGTCCGCTTACTTCAGTGTCTCTGTTCATGCTGGAAAATGTGAGAAAGGATTTGACCTATCCGGTTTTATTTATTTATTTATTTTGGTTTTTTTTTGTTGTTTTTTTTTTTTTACACGCTAAAGCTTTGAAGATAAGGACACAAGGACAATGTTTGACCATGTAGGAAGAAAGAAAACAAAATAAAGTGTGTGCCAAGCAGTGGTGAATTTAAGGGGATCACGCTGAGCTGACAACCTGGCATCAGAATACAGAAATGCCCAAAAGACCTTATCGGAGATTCAGATTAACAGATTGTGTTGGGCAGCAGGCACTGCTAAAGCAATTTTCGGTCCTTAAAGCTTGCTAGAATGATCCTTTTTTTTTTCCTTTAGCTGACTATAAAGTAGGTTTTTTAATAGAACATTTGTCAATTGCACAAAACACTCCAGCCTGCAGTGTATGATAATCCAAAATGTAGGGCTATTTTTGAAAAAGTTTTAATATAATGAAATTATAATAAAAATGAGCTCGTTTTGTCACAAATGGGGCTTTCAAAAATGGTTGGGATCATGGACCCTCCATGCAACCTGCATGCTGGCCTGGTACCTGGAAAGCACAGGAGACAATGATAAGAGAAAGCTCAGAATACAGGACTATAGTAGAAATAGAGTTCATCACTGGGATGCTGGCTTTACAGGCCGGCAGGAGAAATAGTAAGATATATTTACAGGGTTTACAGAAAGACAGGACTATCCTATAGCAGTGGGCTTACAGGAACACAGGAGTAATAACATGTATGAGGAACAAAGAGGTGCACAGGTGTCCCAAGGAATGCAGGTACACAGAATACACTTGGGGTGCCTGAAGAGTCTAGAACAGGGAAGATACCTATTTGTGCAGGTGGGGGAGAGCCCAGCGTGCCCACATGCACAGCAGAGGTGAGGGCCCTTGGAAGGGTCAAGGTACAGAATCAAAGGAACCTACTTGCATCTCCAGAGCTCCTGAAGGTGGAGATGAGTTGCACTGCAGATGATTCCCAGGTTGCAGTCCTCTGATTAGGAGTAAGCATATGTGCAAAGGGACACACACAGCAGGAAATGAGCTAAGAATACACAGGGAGACACTAAAGTGGACTGCAGACACCGATACTGATAATAAAAGACAGTCTGGAACTCACAGGGGATTGCGGAGGTTCAGCATATCTAAAAGCTGGCAGAGTTACACAAAGGAGACGAAGGCACAAGTCATTAGGAACAAGTGGGGCTCCAGCTACAGTAAAACCAAGAATCTCGTCTTGAGGTCACTCAAAATCTTCTTGGAAACCCAGGGATGCTAGAAACCACTGGGGGACACTAGGAATCTTCTCCAATAGGAAACACTAGAAGACATTGGGAATCTTCCCAACTAGGAAGCACTGGGGGCATTAGGAATCTTTCCCACTAGGCAGCACTAGGGGACACTAAAAGTCTTCTCCTCTGGGGGACACTAGTAATCTTCTCCACTAGGAATAAGTTGAGGTCACTTGGAATCTTCTCCACTAGGAAGCACTGAGGGACAGTAGGAATCTTCTCCACTTGGAAGTACTGGGGTCACTATAAATCTTCCCCACTAGGAAGATCTGAGGGACACTAGGAATCTTCTCCAATAGAAATAAGTGGGGGTCACTGGAAAAATTCTCCACTAGGAAACGCTAGGGGACACTAGAAAACTTTCCCACTAGGAAATGTTGAGGGACACTAGGAATCTTCTCCACCAGAAAGCAATCGGGTCACTAGAAATCTTCCCCACTAGGAAGCACTGAGAGACACTAGGAATCTTTTCCACTAGAAAGCACTAGGGGACTATCAGGGCTGGGCCCAGCCCTTCCTTCTCTGAGCTGGCCGCTCATCTGTCGGCTAATTGCCAGCTCCTTTCTCTCCACAGTGACTCACCTGTTGATGATATCCTGCTCGTCAGTCCTGCCTACTTAAGCCGACCAGTCCAGATGATCTCTGCCTTCGCCTTGGTCACATCTCTTGAGACACTCTCCTGTATTCCTGTTAAATACTTGCTTGGCTGACATTCCTTCTGGCTCCCTGACGTTTTGGCTTATCTGACTATCAGTTCCGGTTGTTGAACTCTGGCTATGTTTTGACCACGTTTACTCTGTTTCCCTTTTTTTGAATTATTATTAAACAAGTGTGATTTAACTGTACTTCTATCTCAGTCTGATTCATGGTTTTTGACAGGGACACTAGGGATCTTCTCCACTGGGAAACACTAGGAATGGTCTCCTTTATGAGGTACTGGAGACACCATGAGTCTTCTCCACTAAGAAACACTGGGGGTGGCACTAGGAATCTTCTCCACTGGGAAACAATTGGGGACATTAGGAGTCTTCTCCACGAGGAAGCACTGAGGTCACTACGAATCTTCCCCATTAGGAAGGTCTGAAGGACACTAGGAATCTTATCCACTAGGAAACAATACTGGGGGACACTAGGAATCTTCACTAGGAAGCACTGTGGAACACTGGAAGTCTTTCCCACTAGGAAACACTGTTGAATTTTTCTCCACTAAACACCAGGGGACATTAGGAATCTTCTCTTCCAGAAAACACTGGGATCACTAGGAATTGTCCTATACTAGGTAGCACTGTGGGAAACTAGGAATCTACTGGAAACAGTAGTGGAAATCTTCTCCACTAGCAAGCAAACTGTGGGGGGGAGCGGCACACTAGGAATCTTCTCCACCGGGAAACATTGGTGGGCACTAAGAATCTTCTCGACCAGGAAGCACTGGGGGACACAAGGAACCTTTAAACTATGGACACTAGCTGTTGCTCTAGCTAATTGGTCAACAGCAGGAGGTTAACCAGTCTTGAATGCAAGTCTTGTGGGATAACACCTAACAGCAGAACCCTAAAAGTTAAAGCCATTGAACTACATGTGCCAGCATGCCTGATGATCTTTAGGAATAGAAGGTCCCATTATTAGAAAAGAAGAAAAACAAGGGCGGATTTCCATTGCAGCAAATTCAGTGTTTGTTCCACTGATTGCTGTGAGTGACGGGTCAACTTTGGCTCCTGGAATTAATAAAGAATCCATCTGAGAAGTAACCTCTATTAGGAGACATTGACTTTGTCGATGGATCTATGATTGTAGCTTCTTATTTTAAAACGTTTTCTCACCCAGAGGAGCCAAACTTTAGTCTTCTAATGAACATAAACAACAGTAGGAGTGATTCCATGCTGTCTTGGCAGAGATCTAGAGTGTGTGGGGAATCTTATATCTTAAACACAGAGGGTTCCGACAACTTAACAGCATGGTATGGGAAAGAGTGAAATTCAATGTTTTTATTTAAGACCACTGTGAAATTTTAACAAATTGACAAAATAAGTTGGAGTCAGTAAGGAAGGAAAATTAGGTTGGCTCTTGGTGGTTTTGTTCCTTTTTTTTATTAATTACCAGGTTAAGAAAATTAAGGGGGACAGAATGCAAAGACGGGGAGAATGTATTGTGTTAGACAAAAAAAACATATATGGATCCCCAACTTATCACATGAGGATATTGGGCCACCAAACATGGGAAGCAGACCAGAGGCTTAACTCAAACCCTTTCCTCTGGGCCTGGGGCCCTTCCCATTGGTCCAGGGGCCCCTTACTCCCACCGTGGGACCCTTTATTACAGTCCCACAGCAGGACCCTTTCACATGTTCTGCCCCCCACAGTGGCAGAACGCCAGGACCTGGTCACAAGTTGGACGCTTGGGACCCTGGTAGTTCCACCACAGGTGTCAGTGGTTTTTATTTTTTCTATCTTTTAATATGTTTTTGAATTGTATTTATACTATTACCATTTTATTTTTTATTATTTAAAAAATATATATTTAAGAGCCCTGTTGGGGGGCCTTGGTAAATTATCAGGGGTCTAAACAGATGTTTCACAGCCCTCAATCTCCATCTCTGCAGCCTCAGCTGCACAGAATGAATGGACACGAATAGCTCTGTACAGAGCTTCCCATTCATTCACAAACTGAAGCATTGTAAACACAGTACGGATCACTGACTCTGTCTATTCAGAAAAGGAAGGGGCCGATAAATTAAATATTTACTTGCCCCTTCCCCACTCTCCTTCAGGAAAGGTGCATTCCTGTGCACAGAAGATTGATCTGTGGCCAATTCGCAGGTGCGTGTGAGCAAGTACATGTACGTGGGCGCACAAACGCCAGGCAGGCTATTTAAGCTGAACTCTGCCCTTGAGCCCTTTCCGTTTGGTCTATCACGTTTCCTGAATACCCACTACCTGTTCCTGTGTTCACTTCCTGTTACTGACTTGTTCTGCTCCTGACTCTGCCTGAACGCTGTCTGTACCGCCCCCTGGCTTATCTTTGGATTTCGTCTCTGCCTGCTCCTTCTGCTTACCCACCCATCAGTCTGCTGTTACCGACCCAGCCTGACTTTTGACTACTCTTCTGCCTGCCGCTTGTACTTGATCTGCCTTTTAGTTGGCGACCGGGAATGCTTGACACTGTGTACCTGCATCCGAACCTGCTAACCCGCGCCTATCTCCTGTTCTGGTCTCTCCGCCAGTACAGCCTGTTCTTCAGTAACGCACAGCCTGCTCTTCAACAACGCACAGCCTGGAGACCAGTCAGGCACTCGAGTCCACCCGGTGCTCTGTCTCTCCTGTACCTTTACCAGGGTTCCTGAGCCAGAGGTGTAAGAGAAACCAATCACAGCGAGAGTGGGTCACCAGTGGCACACGTCCCCCCCCCCCAGACCTGGAGGTGTCAATCACATTCTAGGTACATGATCTGGCACAAAGCAGCTGTCCTGCTGCAGTAAATGTATGTGGTGCAGCCGCTAAGCAGTTAAAAAAAAAACAACACAAATGCAAAAAACAGTAAATAAAATAAACTTAAGGCTTGGTTCACATATATGCGAATCCAATGCATCTGATTTGCACAGCATTCGCACAGACCGACTTTCAATGGAGCCAGTTCACATACAGGAATATGCGGGCCAGTTGTGGTGCACATTAAAAAAGGTCTCCTGTGCGCTTTTCAGTCCGGTTCAGGTACAATTTAAGTGTCAAATTCGCACCTGAACTGCTGAATGGAAACCACACCGGACTCTGCACTGAAACCATCCGTGCATATATGTGAACCCAGCCTAACTATTCAAATTATTTTGCCAACAAAACAAACGCTAATTATGTGTCAAAATAAATTACCCAGAATAACTGTGCTCGTTCCTTAACCCAGCGCAAATAACATGCACTGAAAGCAGTAACCTGGAAGAAAAACAAAAATAAAGGAATTAATGTGGAAATTTTGGTGTGAACGCTCAAATAAAAGCACAAACTAGGGAACTAGGGATACTTTTTTTTTTTTTTTTGCTTTTTTTCAATGTGAAACGTGTAAATATATGTTAAAGGTGTAAAAATATTAACATTAATATTAACGAACAAAACAAACAAAAAAAGTTTAAATTATTAATAGTTTATAAAATAAAAGTAAAAAAAAAAATCTGCAAGAAAATAATAAATAAAATAATAAATAAATGGAGAAGGAGAATATTGAGTTATTAAAGTGATTGTAAAGGCTCATTAAAAAAATAAATAAAAAATACTAAGCATGTCATACTGCCTCTGTGCGGTTGGTTTTGCACAGACCAGCCCGGCTTCACCTCTTCTCTGATCCCTCTTTGCTGCTCCTGGCCCCTCCCTCCTGTCGAGTGCCCACACAGCAAGCAGCTTGCTATGGGGGCACCCGAGCCGAGTCACAGCTTCCTGTGTCCATTCGGACACGGAACCCCGACCCGGCTCTGCCCCCTCTCTTCCCTGATTGGCTGACTTTGATTGACAGCTAAGGGAGCCAATGGTGCCGCAGCTGTGTCTGAGGCAATCAGGAGGAGAGTCCCGGATGATTAAGACACTCGTGGACATCGTTGGAGAGAGATTGGGCTCGGGTAAGTAATTAGCAGGTGCTGGGGTGGCTGCTACACAGAAGGTTTTTTTTATCTTAATGTACAGAATGCATTAAGATAAAAAAAAACTTTTGCCTTTACAATTCCTTTAAGGCTGATTAGAGTAAATGAAGGGTTAACAAGGGGTTAAACAGAGGAACATTTAATAACATAATATTTTTTTTTTTACTTGACAGGTTGCTTTAAAATGACTTCATCTGCAGATAAAAGTTCATCACTTTGATCTGTAGATGAATAAGCAAAAAGATACATAAAGAAACAATGTTTCATTTTATCTTTCTATTTCAGTGGCTGAGCAATGTTGTTGATAAACATGCTGGCTTTTTCTTTTTTTTGACAGCTCCAATTGCCGGGGACATTTCGTTTACACTTCAGCTGTCAACAGGGGAACCCCACTGACAGCTAAATGAGTCATCAGTTGTTAAGGACTTGGTGGCCCTGCTCCTTAACAACCAATACTTACCAGCTTTTTTCTTTTTTTACATTGAACCTAGCCTGAAATTATTGGTTTCAGGTATCGGAGAACTCGCGTGAATACCGATACTCATGCAAATGCTTACTTTGGCGCTGATATCGGTATCGTGCAATGCTAGTACAAACACATTCAAAAATGTATTTGTGAACTAAACAAAATATTAACATCTTCTTAAAAACATAAAATGTCATGGATGACATCCTCATTTTTGGGGCCTAACCACAACCACCATAAAATATTTAAATAAATATGGTAAAATACTGCGCCAACCCCAAATGTGAGCCCAGCCAACACAACAATAAGACTAATTGTGGACAAATATGTAAGTAAAAAGTGTAGCGCTAATAATGTGCAAGGTAGGTGAACCTAACAAACCTTAAAAAAGGCTATGTAATCGAAAAAAAATATATAGTGCAAAAATCTGTCTCTTATAATAAAGAGCACAAAATATAAATACTACACAATGAGTGTATATAAAGGACCTCATGCGATAATGAGTCGCAAAGAAGTCGCATAAATGAAAACAAGAAAATACTAACAAGAGTAATGTGATATTAGTGACTAATTAATAGAAACACTATCATATACAAATGCTACAAATAATATAAACCCATGTGTAACCATAGATCATAAACCAAAAGAAGAAAGTGATAGCGTGAATAATGGGATATTAGTGACTAGCTGATAGAAACACACTATCGTATATAAATGTTCAATAAAACAGACCCATGTGTGACCATGGATATGTGATAAAAAAGCAAACACAATACTGGTTTCAATTATGATTAAGACTAAAATCGTGATAGTCCATGAAATGCAGACATCAGTGACGTATGATTGTATGAAAAAGACGTTGTTGCTATAGGTGACTGACAGTCTCTTAGCCCTTGTACACACGGTCGGAAAATCCGTCGGAATGTGTCCTATCGGACCGTGTTGTCGGATAATTCGACTGTGTGTGGTATGCATCGGACTGATTCCGTCGGAATATCCGTCGGACCCAATTTTCCAACTTGTTGGAAATATTTTCTGAAAAACTGGTTCGATCGGACATACTCCGATCATGTGTAGAGAATTTTGATCGGACCAAGTGCCACGCATGCTCAGATCAAATTCCTACATCAAAGCTATTGGCTACTGAATGTAGCCCCATCATAACGAAATTACGTCATCAAGTTCTGAATGATCGGATTTTCGACAACTTAGTCCGACCGTGTGTATGCAACAGTTTCGGACAAGATCCGACGGACAAAATCCGACAGACAAAATCCGACGGATTTGGTTGTCGAAATCTCCAACCGTGTGTACAGGGGCTTAGATGTGATGAACAGTAGATAAATACACCCAGGCGTGCCTTCACCTTCCAGGAATGGGAGGGGGAGGGTACTCTTACCCGAAGCTGTGGACCCAGCTCACCGCATGGCGGTGGATCTATCAGGCATGGAACCGGAATCGTAGAGCCAAACTCCAAGGACGAACCATTAGCTTCCCTCCTCTGTAAGCCAGTGAGGAATCCAAAACGCCAGTTGTTATGGAAATGGATAAGGCTCCTAGGGTAAGGCTCTCTGTCTTCTCGTGTACCAACTAGTGGGAAGTTATGAAGACGACTCTCCAAATACGTCTCCTCCAGATGATAATAATGTATTTAAGGCATAAAAAGGAGAAAAAAACCTCCACATAGCGTAAATCCAAATGATGGAATTTATTGAAATAAAAATATCCAAACAAATGAATATCGAATAAAAACGGTTCAATTGAACAATAAAAAAGCACAGTGTGTGGGCCAGTGTAAAATAACCCTACGCGTTTCGTCTACAAAGACTTCAACTGGGGTAGCCGACCACCTCCTGCGCTTATATGTAAATACTAATTACTAAATGAGAAGCCTGTGTGGCCGTCATGGAATCTGGCTTCTGGCATCACACACCACGACACCATGATGTTTGGAAGGCATTTGAGAGCCATATAGGGACGTCGCGTGACGTGACGTCATGACGTCTGGATCTGCACGCGCAGATTCGCTAATCACTAACATCACATTATCCATGCTATCACTTTCTTGTTTTGCTTTATGATCTATGGTTACACACATGGGTTTATTTTATTTGTAGCATTTGTATATGATAGTGTGTTTCTATTAATTAGTCACTAATAGTCACATTACTCTTGCTAGTATTTTCTTGTTTTTATTTATGCGACTTCTTTGCGACTCATTATCGCATGAGGTCCTTTATATACACTCACTGTGTAGTATTTATATTTTGTTTTGATCAAAGATTGTATGGCTCAGAGCAGTGGGAAACAAAGTCTTACTTTGGGAGTTTGCAGTCAGGCTGTCCAAGCCGAGGTGCCCTCCCACACACCAATAGACAAACAGTCATCGAATAAAAGCAGCCAGCAACTCCATACCATCAAGCGTATTTATTTTCAAGCCTTTACAGTGAGTACAGTCAGCAGCAGACTAGTTTAGGCGATAAGCCTTGTTCACAGCACTCAAAATAAATACGCTTGATGGTATGGAGTTTCCGGCTGCTTTTATTCGATGACCATTTATATTGTGTGCTCTTTATTATGAGAGACAGATTTTTACACTATATATATATTTTTTTGATTACATAGCCTTTTTCAAGGTTTGTTAGGTTCACCTACCTTGCACATTATTAGCGCTACAATTTTTACTACCATAATATATTGATGACAGTAGGTCATAATTGAAGCCTGGTGTGATCCTTAGGATGGTCATAGAGGTCCTATGACGTCAATGCAATGATTATCAGTACAGCCCCATCAGTGATTCCCACTAATGATGCCAATCAGTGTCCATCAGTGGTGCCAATCAGTGTCCATCAGTGGTGCCAATCAATGCCCATTAGTGATGCCAATCAGTGCCCATTAATGCTGCCTTTCAGTGCCCATGAGTGATTCCTGTCAGTGTCCATCAGTGCCCATAAGCAGGGCTGGACTGGGACAAAAATTTGGCCCTGGACTTCATCCAGGCCAGCCCACTTTAATTTTTGCAAACAAGCACAAAAACAGTATATAAAACTATACGCAATTGTGCAAAAAAACATAAGTAGCATAACATAAGGAGTCCTCACTAACCTCTTTTATTATTTCACTTATTCTCCTCTGTATTTTTCTCATCTTTCTCCCATGACTGCATGAAGTTGAGGGCGAGCCGCGCAGCCATTACTTTGTCACTGAGCCATCGGCCCACCGGGAAACTCCCTGTAGTCCCGATGGCCAGTACATGCCTGCCCATCAGTGCTGCATATCAGCGCTGTCTATCAGTGCCCATCAGTGCAGCCTATCAGTGCCACCTCTCAGTGCCCATATTAGTGCCTCCTCATCAGTGCCCATCAGTGCCCGTTAGTGCAGCCTCATCAGCGCACATCAGTGAAGGAGAAAAATTACTTATTTACAAAAATGTTATCACAGAAACTAAGAAAAAAACTTTTTTTTTTCAAAATATTTAGTCTTTTTTCATTTGTTTAGCAAACAATAAAAAACTTTTATTGTGATTAAATACCACCAAAAGAAATCTCTATCTGTCTCCCAAAAAAACAAAAAAATTTTTGTTTAGGTACAGCGTGACCGCGAAATTGTCATTCAAAGTGCAACAGCGCTGAACGCTGAAAATTGGCCTGGGCAGGAAATAGGTAAAAGTGCCCGGTATTGAAATGGTTAAGCAAGGGCATGGCTGCATAGCTGCCACAGAAGATCAACAGCACCGAATGTAACAAAAATGAACAAAAACAAATATTTTTCGTTTTTGATAGTGCCAAAAGCTGTGAAGAAAGTGATCTTTGTGTTCTTCATCAGGTATGCAGAACAGGTTTTGGTCTCTGGAAAGCTATTTAATCAAATTGACGGTGTAGTAGTATTCTACCTAAAGATCAGACATAGCTCCCAACTGTCCCTGATTTGGAGGGACAGTCCCTAATTTGGAGCAATGTCCCTCATTTTGGTCTGATCTATATAATTGTATATAAAATGCACTATTTATCTTTTAAAAAGTGTTTTCCAGTGCTAAACCTTTCATCCAAATTCTAAATCTCTGCATTTGTAAATTTTAAAAGCCAATAAAAAGGAATAGTAGTGGTGAAAATAAAACCCTTGTGGATTTATCTAACCTTTTCTTTTTTTTTGGTTAATTTTCCTTTAAGTGGGTGTGCCAGGGGGCGTGTCTTATGCCTACGTATGTATGCTAGTAGGTGTCCCTCATTCCCATTTCAAAATGTTGGGATGTATGCGGGCGCCATTCAGAGAATGATGGAAAAAATATGTGTTGTGCTTCTCCTTTAAATTTTCAACCTAAAACAAACAACTTGTTCTCTCAAATAAAAGTCCAGTAAGCACGTGTCCACTGAAAAACTTCACGTAAGTCCAATTAGCATGCGTTTAGTGAAAATGTATGTGCAGATAATTCAGAAAATGCAAAGCTTTCTCAGAATGCCACCCATTCCATGGGGCCGACCTCCTGGGTACACTATGCATCAGGCCGGCCGCTCTGCACAGGACCCGGAAACTAGTGGAGATTACTGGAGTAACATAGTTCCCAACTATCCCGGATTTCGAGGGACTGTCCCCGATTTGGTCTCTCTGTCCCTCATTCCTCCTCATTTGTCCCTCATTTTGGTCTGATCTATATAGTTGTATATAAAATGCACTTTTTATCTATCAAAAAGTGTTTTCCAGCGCTAAACCTTTTATCTGATTTCTAAATGGCTACATTTGTAAATTCCAAAAGCCAATATAAAGGAATATTAGTGGTAAAAAAGCATTTGTGGGTTTCACCAATCTTGTTTTTTTGTACAATTCTCCTTTAACCACTTGACCACTGGGCACTTAAACACCCTTAATAACCAGACCAATTTTCAGCTTTCGGTGCTCTCACATTTTAAATGACAATTACTCAGTCATGCAACACTGGACCTATATGAAATTTTTGTCCTTTTTTTCACACAAATGGAGCTTTCTTTTGGTGGGATTTAATCACCGCTGGGTTTTTTATTTTTTGTGCTATAAAAGAAAAAATACAGAAAATTCTGTAAAAAAATGAATTTTTCTTCATTTCTGTTATAAAATTTAGCAGATTAGTAATTTTTTCTTCATAAATTTTGGCCAAAATTTATACCACTACATATCTTTGGTAAAAATAAGTACAAATTGGTGGATATTATTTGGTCTTTGTGAAAGTTATAGAGTCCACAAGCTATGGTGCCAATATCTGAAAATTGATCACACCTGAAGTACTGACGGCCTATTTCAATTCTTGAGACCCTAACATGCCAGAAAAGTACAAATACCCCCCAAATGACCCCTTTTTGGAAAGAAGACATTCCAAGGTATTTAGTAAGAGGCATGATGAGTTTTTTGAAGTTGTCATTTTTTCCCACAATTCTTTGCAAAATCAAGATTTTTTTTACTTTTTTTTTTTTTTTTCACAAAATTGTCATATTATCAGTTTATTTCTCACACAGCATATGCATACCACAAATTACACCCCAAAACACATTCTGCTATTACTCCCGAGTATGGCGATACCACATGTGTGAGACTTTTACACAGTGCGGCCACATACAGAGGCCCAACATGCAGGGAGCGCCATCAGGCGTTCTGGAGCACCCAGGACAATTCTGACATTTCTCTCCTACATGTAAAAATCATCATTTATTTGCTAGAAAATTACATCGAATCCCAAAACATTATATATGTTTTTTTAGCAAACACCCTGGAGAATACAATGGTGGTCGTTGCAACTTTTTATCTCGCACGGTATTTGCGCAGCAATTTTTCGAATGCTTTTTTTTGAAAAAAAAACTGTTTTGTGCTTAAAAAAAAAAAACACAGTAAAGTTAGCCCAATTTTTGCATAATGTGAAAGATGAAGTTACTCCGAGTAAATCGATACCTAACATGTCACTCTTCAAAATTGCACAGGCTCGTGGAATGGCGCCAAACGTCGCTACTTAAAAATCCCCATAGGCGATGATTTAATTTTTTTTTTACTGGTTATATGTTTTGAGTTACAGAGGAGGTCTAGGGCTAGAATTATTGCTCTCGCTCTAACGTTCGCAGCGATACCTCACATGTGTGGTTTGAACACCGTTTTCATATGTGGGCGGGACTTACGTATGCGTTCGCTTCTGCATGCGAGCACATGGGGACAGGGGCGCTTTAAAAAAAAAATAAAAAATGTTATTGTTCATTTTACTTTATTTATTTTAGTTTGACATTTTTTTTCCCCAAAAATAAATTTTTTGATCACTTTTATTCCTATTACAAGGAATGTAAACATCCCTTGTAATAGGAATATGGCATGACAGGTCCTCTTTACAGTGAGATGTGGGGTCAATAAGACCCCGCATCTCACCTCTAAGCTGGGAAGCCTGAAAAAAAAAAAAAAAAAGATTCTGGATTTGATAGTATTGGCGAGTCGGTAGAAGCACCGGAGGGCGGCGGGAGGGGGGGGGTGTCTATGGCTGGGTATTGCAGGGTATCACCGACTATGGCTGGGTATGGCTGGGTATATCAGAGTATGGCTGGGTATCTCAGAGTATGACGTTGCAGAGCATTGCAGGATATTGGAGGGTGTTGCAGAGCATTGCAGAGTGTTGCACGGTATTGGCGGGTGTTGCAGAGTGTTGCAGGGTATTGGCGGGTGTTGTAGAGCATTGCAGAGTGTTGCAGGGTATTGCTGGGTGTTGCGGAGCATTGCAGAGTGTTGCAGAGCATTGCAGAGTGTTGCAGGGCATTGGCGGGTGTTGCAGAGCGTTGCAGAGCATTGCAGGATATTGGAGGGTGTTGCAGAGCATTGCAGAGTGTTGCACGGTATTGGCGGGTGTTGCAGAGCATTGCAGAGTGTTGCAGGGTATTGGTGGGTGTTGCAGAGCATTGCAGAGCATTGCAGAGTGTTGCAGGGTATTGCAGGGTATTGCAGAGTAATGCAGAGTAATGGCAGGGTATTGCAGAGTATTGCAGTGTAATGCAGTATTGCAGAGTAATGCAGGGTATTGCAGAGTAATGCAGGGTATTGCAGAGTAATGCAGGGTGTTGCAGGGTATTGCAGAGTAATGCAGAGTAATGCAGAGTAATGCAGGGTATTGCAGAGTAATGCAGAGTAATGGCAGGGTATTGCAGAGTATTTGCAGGGAATTGAGGGGTTAATTTTCGGTGAGCAGCGATGTGGGCACTGCAGATGCAGCCCACATCGCTGCTGACACCGATCTCCTCCCCCTCCGCTGTTCCGATCGGTACAGAGAGGGGGAGGGAGGAACCGGCGTCATAACATGACGCCGGTTTGTTTACAAGTGATCACTCCGTCATTTGACGGAGCGATCACGTGGTAAACGGCCGCGACGAGCGGCCGTTTACCACGATCCGTGATGCGCCGGGTCCTGTGGACCCGGCGGTCACGGACGCTCTCGAGTGCGCGCCCCAGGGGGCGCGCGAGAGCGGAATTCTGGGAGGTTGTCATATGACGGCCTCCCACAGTTAAGAAACCGCCCTAAAGCCGTCATTCGGCTATAGGGCGGTTATTAAGTGGTTAATCACTTGCTTACTGGGCACTTAAACCCCCCCTCCTGCCCAGACCAATTTTCTGCTTTTAGCGCTGTCACTCTTTGAATGACAATTGCGCGGTCATACAACACTGTACCCAAATGTTTCATTTTTTCCCCACAAATAGAGCTTTTTTTGGTGGTATTTGATCACCTCTGCGGTTTTTTATTTTTTGTTAAAAAAAATTAAAAAGTCCAAATTTGTTTTACAAAAAAAAATACAAAACCGTTTTATATTTTGTTAATAAATTTTGCAAACAGGTAATTTTTCTCCTTCATTGATGTACGCTGATGAGGCTGCACTGATGGGGACTGATAGGCTGCACTGATGGGCATGGATAGGCTGCATTGGTGGGCACTGATAAGGCGGCACTGGTGGGCACTGATGAGGTGTCACTGGTGGGCACTGATAGGTGGCATTGCTGGTCACTGATGGGTGGCACTGAAGGGCATTGATAGGTGGCACTGAAGGGCACTGATAGCTGGCACTGATAGGTAGCAGTGATGGGCACTGATGGGTTTCAATGATGTACACTAATCAGCACTGCTAGTTGAAACTGATAGACAGCACTTCTAGGTGGCACTGATTAGGCACTGATTGGCACCACTGGTGGGCAGTGATAGGTGTCACTCGTGGGCATTGATAGGTGACACTGATTGCTGCCACTGTTATGTACTGGTGGGCACTGATTCGTGGCCTTGTGGGAAAAGCACCTTGTTCCCATCCACATCCACATGGAGACAAGGTGCTTTGGGGCGGGGGGTTGTCAGAGCCCCACCTGCCCCAAAGCATATGTTGAGAGCATGCGGCCTGGTATGGTTCAGGAGGGGAGGTGCTCCGTTTTCTGACCTGCCAGGCTGCATGCTCAGATAAGGATCTGGTATGGCGCTTGGGGGTGACATGCCATTAAAAAAAAAAAAATGTCAGACCTGAAGGGACATTTTTTTTTCTTAATTTTTATTGCTGGCATTTTTTACACTCAGCTATCACCAGGGAACTCCACTGACAGCTGATGACTCATCGGTTGTTAAGGACGTGGCGGTCGCCTGCTCCTTAACAACCAGCCAGTGACAGCCTTTCACTACTAAATTACTGCATGACTCGGGTGCAGTAAGATGCCGCCTTGTGAATGGAGCCCTGTGTCTTTTCTCCATTAATAAACCTGCCTGGTCTTCCCTTTTTTATTTTGCCTTTCAAAGAATAAAACATGGAAGTGATGGCCTCTCGCGGGCTGTGGGGCCTTACAAGCTATCCCCAGGCCGGTCCCAAGAAAAGTTCAGTTCGGATCAGGCGTCCGTGAGACAAGCGTGACGTGTTAATGGAAGTAACACACTCGCTCTTCTCTATGGAAACGGAAGAAAAGGAAGATTAAAAAGAACTGAGTTCTAATGGGAAAAGCAGGATATTGTCAATGAGCAAGTCAAGGCAAGACTTCGGTCAAATATGAAAAAAAAAAAACACCTTTTAGCCGGTATAGTCATTAAAAATAATCATAAGTATTTTAAAGGACTTTTAAGCAAAACGTATTGTATTCTGGTAACTGTATAGGATGAACTCCTTTCATTATAGTGTTCGGTATGGAAATTCCTTTTCTATTTATTAGGCCTTTATTTATATTTTGTTGCAAAGATACATGCACACCAAGCTGTCCACCAAAGGTGACAGATACAGGGGTTGGGGCAAACTATTAGGCCTCGTTCACACTGATGCAATTTCAGACGCAACTTAATCGCACGACAATGGGAAAAAAACATTGCTTCCAATGTTGCCCATTCACCTCCATGTAGAGCAGCTGCCTTGCAACTTTGGGGGCTACTTTGGTGCAATTTTGTGGTTCATAGACTTCAATGGAAAGGCGATAAAGTTAAAGTTACATCTTCATGCATTTTTTAATGCTTTTTTGTGTGCGATTTGCACTGGTTGCTAGGAGCCTGCACCTGCTGGCGTCTTAACAACCAGTGACTCATCCCTGCTGTCAGCAGGAGGGATGAGACTTTGGTTGTTAAGGAGTCAGTGCCCGGCAGTGTCCTAACCACCAGTGACTCATCCCTGCTATTAGAGGGAGGGATGAGCCATTGGTTGTTAAGGAGTCAGTGCCCGGCAGTGTCCTAACAACCAGTGACTTATTCCTGCTGTTTAACCACTTCCCGCCGGCCGGCCGTCAAATGACAGCTGGGTGGCGCGGCTCTCATTCTGGGTGGACGCCATATGATGGCCCTCCAGAACGACCGCCCTAGCGTGCCCGTAGGGGGGCGCATTGTGGCAATTGGTGGTGCGATGTGGAAGCTTCAGAATGACAAAGATGTTTTTATTACAAATTATGTGAGCAGACTGCAGTTTCTCTTTAAAGTGTTACTAAACCCAGGAGCCTGTATTCACTATATCTGGTCTCCCACAGTACACAGAACATGGAAATGCAATAGTATTAGTAAATATAAACTGCTAAATACCTTTTCCTATCAGCAATATATAGCAGTCTTGTGACTTCTATCAGTGTCTGGTTAAAGCTTGTAGGAGGAGTTTTCATTCTCCCATATATGTCCTATGAGGATGCAGGACCCCTGACCCTCTGTCTGGACAGTGCTGATTGGCTCTGTGCTGATCACATGCACCCTCTCAAGGAAAAAAAAAACCTCTCTAGCAATACACACCAAACTGAGCATGTGCAGCTTGTCCCTTCGCCTCTGTACTATCAGAGATGCTTTGGAGACAGTGAAAGAAGGGGAGGATCAAAAAAGAGAGGATCAAACAGCCTATTTACACAATGCGGAGGATTAACCCCTTAGGTTCCACAGTGAGTATAACAAGCATGCTCTACTGCATATATAGACTGATTTTACTGCTTTGGGTTTAGTAAGACTTTAAGAAAGGGCATGGCTACATAGATGCTAGAGAAGATCAACAGCACCGAAATGTAAAAAAAAATAAACAAAAACAAGTATTTTATTTGGAAAAACCAGTAATCATTTTATATAGGGCTGTGGAAATTAAAGATTAATTCCTCGATTATTTTTTTTTGATCGATCAAAATTCGTTTGAACGGTACTCACCTCTCCGCCAGCTTCTGGGTCTTCAGGGAGTTCCGTCGAAGATCCGGTGACGTCACGGACATCAATGTTACTGGCCCCCTCCCCCCTTCCCGAAATGCCTTTGTCTGCTAACGAATGGAAGGGGGAGGAGTCCGATGACGTTGAAGTTCTGATTGAACGTAACGCGTACGGGGGAGGAGCTACGCATGACATCACCCACTGCTGTCCTACGGAACTAACGCGATCGTCAGCTTTACATGCTGTGTTTTTATCATCTTTATGTGAGTAGTTTGTGTTTATACACAAAAATGAAATCTTATACTTAATTAAGCGGTGAGCACTTAGATCTTTTCCTTCTACCCATGACCCGGCGTCCTTGCTGAGATCTAAGGAGACGTGAGAGAAGTTTATGGTCCGTGTTAACCCTTTTGATACCCGCTTGCATGACCACCTGTTTGTGGTGAGAGTGATTAGTTAGACCGGAGGTGGAGGGATTGTCACGCTACTGTGGGGAAAAAATGACTTACGTCAGTACTACAGTTTGAATTTAAAACGTATTTGTGTGAACTGTGAAGTTAAGTCATGGATTGTGGAAACTAACTAGTGTCGGGTGATTGTATATAGTGTATACCACATTTACCACTGACTAATGCAGAGTTGCAATGCAAGGAGATCAGCTAAAAGTAGTTGGATCTGCATGTGCGTTATAATTAATGGAAATTAGTCGATTAATCGATTTAAAAAAAAAATTGATTAATCGAACACGAAAATTTTAATCAGTAACAGCCCTAATTTTATGATAAGGAGAGCTTTAGAAAATTAATTGTCAATCTAGTTGAAAACGTTGTAAAAAAAAAAAAAAGTAAATTTTTTTCCAGTGCCAAAAGTTGTGAAGAAAGGTATCTTTATGTTCTTTATCAGGGATGCAGAACATGTTTTGGTCTCTGGAAAGTTAAAATCAAAGGAACGGGCTAGTAGGATTCTACTTAAAGTGGTAGTAAACATCGCTGGGTGACTTGTACCTACAGGTAAGCTTATAATAAAGCACTGTGGACCATTTAGAAGATATTTACTATTTCTACAGCCGGTGACATCACCGCCGATGCATGTACACGGCACTCTGAAGAGATGGCATACTTTTACCGCTCTTTTAATTGGTTAGCCACTTGCTTACCGGGCACTTAAGCCCCCCTCCTGCCCAGACCAATTTTCAGCTTTCAGCGCTGACGCACTTTGAATGACAATTGCGCGGTCATACAACACTGTACTCAAATGAAATTTGTATCATTTTTTTCACACAAATAGAGCTTTCTTTTGGTGGTATTTAATCACAGCTGAGGTTTTTATTTTTTGCTAAACAAACAAAAAAAGATCGAAAATGTTGAAAAAAAAAATCATGTTTGTTATAAAATTTTGCAAACACGTAATTTTTCTCCTTCATTGATATTCGCTGATGAGGCGGCACTGATATGCTGCACTGGTGGACACTGATAGGCTGCACTGATGGGAACAGATAAGGCAGTACTTATGGGCACAGATAAGGTGGCACTGATGGGGATAGATAAGGTGGTACTGATGGGCACAGATAAGGTGGCACTGATGGGGATAGATAAGGTGGTACTGATGGGCACAGATAAGGTGGCACTGATGGGGACAGATAAGGTGGTACTGAAGGGCACAGATAAGGTGGCACTGATGGGGACAGATAAGGCAGTACTGATTGGCACAGATAAGGCGGTACTGATGGGCACAGATAAGGTGGCACTGATGGGGACAGATAAGGTGGTACTGAGATGCACAGATAAGGTGGCACTGATGGGGACAGATAAGGCAGTACTGATGGGCACAGATAAGGCGGTACTGATGGGCACAGATAAGGCACAGATAAGGTGGCACTGATGGGGACAGATAAGGCGGTACCAATGGGCAGTACCACCTTATGTCACTGGCCTTCCCTGCCAGTGACATTTATATAGTAATCAGTGCATATTTATAGCACTGTTCACTGTATAACTGTCAGTGGTCCCAAAATAGTGTCAAAAGTGTCCGATGTGTCCGCCCCAATGTCGCACTCCCGATAAAAATTGCAGATCGCCGCCATTACTAGTAAAAAAAAATAATAATAAAAATGCTATAAATCATTAACCTATTATGTAGGCGCTATACTCTTTTGCTTATTGTGATTTTTTTTTTTTTTACTAAAAATATGTAGAAGAATACATATCGGCCTAAACTGAGAAAACATTTATTTTTTAAAGCGGTTGTATACTCAAATTTTACACTTTTACCTACAGGTAAGCCTATAATAAGGCATACCTGTAGGTAAAATGAATATCTCCTAAACCTGTATGGTTTAGGAGATATTCCCTATGCATGCAGCCGCTGACATCAGCAGGCGCATGCGCTCTGAATGCCCCGGGAAGAAAACTCCTGCGCGTGTGCACGGGAGTGACGTCATCGCGGCTCCGGCCACTCACAGCGCCGGTGCCGCGAACCCAGAAGACAAGATGTCAGCTCCCTTGGCGTGGACCGGGCACCTTTGTTCTGAGGTAAGTATTTGATAATGAGCTAGCATGCGCTGCATACTAGCTCATTATACCTTTGCTTTGCAGGGTTTTTTTTTTTATGTGCGGGTTTACTACCGCTTTAAATTGGGATATTTATTATAGCAAAAATTAAAAAATATAGTGTTTTTTTTTTTTAAATTGGCACTTTTTTTTGTTTATAGCGTAAAAAATAAAAACAGCAGAGGTGATCAAATATCACCAAAAGACAGTTCTATTTGTGGGAAAAATGATCAAAATTTGAGTACAACGTCGCACGACCGCGCAATTGTCATTCAAAATGTTACAGCGCTGAAAGCTGAAAATTGGCCTGGGCAGGAAGGGGGTGAAAATGCCCCGTATTGAAGTGGTTAAAGTGCATGTGCCTTTAAAAGCAGGCGTCCCAATACTTTTGGTAATATAGTGTCATTTGAGACATCCAGTGAAATAAATGGACCCGTCTTTATAGCTGTAGCAAGTATGCAGACCTGGGACCCCAAGTGTAGAGATCCCTCGTCCTCCAAAGTCTTTCACGGATATAATACGCTGACTCCGCGGAAATCTTTTTGGATGGACTGACCCTTTAATTGTGTCCATTAGAGTTGTGTGTCCACTGCTTGTTGTCATGGCAGAAACACAAACACAAGTGTGTCTATCATCTGCTGCTATTGTGTAGGGAGGGTTTTCATAGATTCAGCGCTCTACCGGCACCTCCGAGCCCCCCCCGAAGTGTCCACACACATTTCAATCCGAAAGAATTTTCAACGTTTCAATCTAATCTAAGAGAAGACATAGAGTGGGTGAAGCTTCTTTCATCTGAATCCTGATTAAATTTCATGTCAAATAAAAAAGAAAGATATGGTAAGTTATCAGAGATAGGTTAGGGAGTGAGGGGGAAGGAGAAATAAGAGGGCAGAGAGAAGAAGGGAAGATAGGGAGAGTGAGAGAAAGAGATAGGAAAGAAGGGAGAGGAGCGTGAGAGCAAAAAAAGAGGGAAGGGGTGCGAGGGAGGGGAGGAAGGAGAGAGGAAAAGAGAGAAAAGAAAGAAAAGAAGCGTGTGAGGGAGAGGAAAGGAGAGAGAGAGGAGTGAGAGGAAAGGAGAGAGAGAGGGGAGTGAGAGGAAAGGAGAGAGAGGGGGGGGGGAGGAGAGAGAGGGGAGGGGGAGGAAAGAGGAGAAGAAGAAAAGCGAAGGGATCAGAGGAGAGGAAGATGAGGGTCAGGTCGAACTCTTCTACTCAAACATACGGTGATCGCCCGTTCGCCGAAGAGCAACATTATGCAGCGTTCGCGCCAAATTGAGTGCCGCGCAAAGCCCCATAATGAGCTGCGAGATCGCAGTTCATTGCTGTATGATGATTGGCCAAAGCATGCACCTGACCTGTGTGCTTTGGCCAGTCCCAGTGCCCTCTGGCCTTTGGCCAATCATGGCTCAGGGGGACTAAGTCCACGCCCCACACTATATAAGGCTGCTTACACAGCGGCCCTGTGTAGTTTTGTTGGTGTGGACGGAGAGATTGCTTGATTTAGATTAAGCAGGCAGGTTATTCAGTTAGTGTAATATATATATATATATATATATATATATATATATATATATATATACTCTGAATTTAGTATAGACTACAAATTCAGTGTTTACACTATATTCAGTCAGTGCAGGCAGCTTC